>NC_064427.1:36458057-36758057 GCF_023375975.1 Astyanax mexicanus | reverse complement strand
GGTGCGAGCGTAAGCTGAAGCGCGGAAAGAGAGCCGGGATCCGCGCGAGGCTAAAGGCTAGTCCTAGCCGGCCGGCTATACCATCGCTCTTTCTAGCAAACGTCTGTTCCCTTGACAATAAACTGGACTACATCCGACTCCAGCGAACAACCCAGCGTGAGTTCAGAGACAGCTGTGCTTTGGTTTTTGTGGAATCGTGGCTGAACGACAACATTCCGGACAGCGCCATTCAGCTAGCCGGGCTAACCACGTTCAGAGCGGATAGGAGCGCGGCTCTATCCGGGAAGACCCGCGGTGGAGGCGTGTGTGTTTACATCAACACGGAATGGTGTAACAACGCTGTGACTGTCGCCAAACACTGCTCTCCGCTGGTGGAGTTCCTGATAGTCAAGTGCAGACCTTTTTATTTAGTACGGTAGTTCTCCGCCATGCTAATAGCTGCTGTCTACATCCCACCCAGCGCTAGCATTGGTGCTAATGCTAAAGAGGCTCTGTGTGAACTCTATCGGTCTATCAGCGATCTGCAGAACAAACACCCAGACGGACTGTTTATTATCGACGGAGATTTCAACCACGCAAATCTCAAGTCAGTGCTCCCTAAATTCCATCAACATGTGGACTTTGCAACGAGAGGAGCGAGCGCGCTGGATCTTGTTTACACAAACATCCCCAGCGCGTACCGGGCGGAGCCCCGCCCCCACCTCGCTTTCTCGGAACACATGTGTGTTTGGCTGACTCCAATATACACCCCACTCATCAGACGCTCCAGACCAGTTCAGAAGCAGGTGAAAACCTGGCCGGCAGGCTCCATCTCTGCCCTTCAGGACTGTTTTGAGTGCACTGCATGGGACATGTTTAGGGAGGCTGCTACTGAAGGCGATTCTGTTGATTTGGAGGAGTATGCTGCATCAGTCACTGGCTACATCAGCAAGTGTATTGATGATGTCACTGTCTCCAAGACCATCACTACACGCCCAAACCAGAAGCCTTGGATGACTGCTGAGGTACGTGCGCTGCTGAGGACCCGCGACTCCGCCTTCAGAGTGGGTGACAAGGTGGCCCTGAGGAAAGCGAGAGCCGACCTGTCAAGAGCCATCAGAGAGGCAAAGCGCGCACACGCCCAGAGAATCCACAGCCACTTCAAGGACACGGGTGACGCGCGGCGCATGTGGCAGGGCATCCAGGCAATCACCAACTACAGGACAATGCCACCGTCCTGTGAAAGTGATGCCTCCCTCCCTGATGCCCTGAACAACTTTTATGCACGGTTTGAGGCACAAAACAACACGATGGCGAGAAAGACCATGCCCAAGCCGGACGAGCAGGTGTTGTGCCTGACTGCAGTGGATGTGAGGAACACTCTAAGCAGAGTCAACCCACGAAAAGCTGCAGGACCAGACAACATCCCCGGCAGAGTGCTCAGGGAGTGCGCAGACCAGCTGACAGATGTTCTCACGGACATCTTCAACATCTCCCTGTGCAGCGCCACTGTCCCAACGTGCCTCAAGTCCACCACCATCGTTCCCGTGCCGAAGAAGTCCACAGTGCCCTGCCTCAATGACTACCGTCCCGTTGCACTTACACCCATCATCATGAAGTGCTTCGAGAGGCTAGTCATGAGGAACATCAAGACACGACTGCCCTCTTCACTGGACCCCCTGCAGTTTGCGTATCGTCCCAATCGCTCCACGGACGATGCCATCACCACCACCCTTCATCTCTCCCTCACCCACCTGGAGAAGAAGGACACTTACGTCAGAATGCTGTTTATAGACTTCAGTTCAGCATTCAACACCATCATCCCACAGAACCTCACCAGGAAGCTAAGCTCGCTCTGCCTCAACACCCCCCTCTGCAACTGGATCCTGGACTTTCTGACGGGGAGACCCCAGTCAGTCCGGTTAGGGGGCAGCACCTCCAGCACCATCACACTGAACACTGGGGCCCCCCAGGGCAGTGTCCTGAGTCCTCTGCTGTTCACCCTGCTGACTCATGACTGTGCTGCAAAACACAGTTCTAACAGCTTTATCAAGTTCGCCGATGATACAACCGTACTGGGTCTCATCACCAAAGGCGACGAGTCAGCAAACAGAGAGGAGGTGCAACGGCTGACAGACTGGTGTACAGTCAACAACCTTCACCTGAATGTGGACAAGACAAAGGAAATGGTTGTTGACTTCAGGAGAGCACAACACACCCACTCTCCACTCAACATCAACGGGTCCTCTGTGGAGATTGTTAAGAGCACCAAGTTCCTTGGTGTCCACTTAGCAGATAACCTCACCTGGACCCTGAACACCAGCTCTACAGCCAAGAAAGCCCAGCAGCGTCTCTACTTCCTCCGGAAGCTGAGAAAGGCCCGTCTCCCTCCACCCATCCTCACACTCTTCTATAGAGGGACCATTGAGAGCATCCTGAGCAGCTGCATCACTGCCTGGTTTGGGACCTGCACTGTCTCTGACCGCAAGACCCTCCAGCGTATTGTGAGGACAGCTGAGAGGATCATCGGCGTCTCTCTCCACCCACACCTCACACCACCCGCAGCATCCGCAAAGCAACCAGCATTGTGAATGACCCCACTCATCCCTCACACGAACTATTCTCCCTCCTGCCTTCGGGAAGAAGGTACCGCAGCATCCGGTCCAGCACGACCAGATTCTGCAACAGCTTCTACCCCCAAGCCATCAGACTCCTTAACTGCAGAGGCTGAACTGATGGTTTTTCTGTACATGCACACACACTCTTACCCCACTTACCCCAGAAAATGGAAAGCACTAAAAACCCTACTACCTCACTGGACTCTATTGCACACTGTGTAATAGAGGTAATTACTACCTCACTGGTCTTTTTTGCACACTTTTTGCACACTGCATAATTTGCACACTGTCTTGTTATTTATTATTCTTTGTCTGTATTGTGTTGTATTGTCTGTCTGCACTTTTGTACTGTTGCACTATTGTTCTGTCTACACTGTGTTTATGTGCACCATGGTCCCTGGAGGAACGTTGTTTCGTTTCACTGTGTACTCTCTATATAGCTGAAATGACAATAAAAAACACTTTGACTTTGACTTTGACTAAACAGCAAAGTGTTAAAAAAAACAGAATATGTTTTATACTTTAGATTCTTCTAAGTACCACATTTAGCTTTGATGACAGATCTGCACACTTTTGGTATTTTAATCTCAGTGGTTTCATGAGGTAGAGTCCCTTGGAATAGTTTTTCAGCATTTTTCTCAGCTCCAGCTTGGGTTTAGGTCAGGGGATTGTGGAGGATTTTTTTGTTGTTGTTTACAACATAGTTCCATATGTGTCCCTTAAAATAAAATAATAAAGAAATGAAAATAAATGAAATAAAGAAAAATGTTGATAAGAAGGTATGTCCAAACTTTTACTGGTACTGTATTTATCAAGTTCTGGCACATCAACTTATAAAGAGTAATTAATTGGGATTTGTTTTGTCTTTAATTTCTGTTTTCTTTTATCTTTCTCTTGTCTTTATAGGGAACTTCTCACAGGGCTTCAGTATCTGATGAGCGAGACCCGTTTCGGTTTAGATACATGATCTCCACAGATGCTCTTCAGGTCCGCACCCCCACCAGTAAGTCTCTTTTTACACTAGTTTTTTGTAAATGAATTTACTCTCAATATGTGATTTGAAGCAAATTGCCTTGTTTTATAAGTTTGGGCCATTTTTTGCAGCAGGGATGTGTATTGACAAGAACCTGTGGAGACAATACTTGTTATAATACAGGGGTTACAATTTGTTATAATGTTATTCTTAAAGCAAGGCGATAAATTGTACTCTAGTGTAAATTTGTTTATACTGGAGTGGAAGAGAAAAGGCTGAAGAGTAAATGCTACTAGCTCAACTTAAAATGAACCTAAGAATGTAATCTATTAATTAACCCTTTCAGACCTGAATTATTTCCAGTCATGTAACAATGCTGTTTTCTGTCTGTAATGCACAGAAATGAAGACTCTTATACTTTAATATAAAATCTATGTAGCAAACATCAATCAGCAAATAAATCCAATTAACCAAACTATTTAATATTTTTATTTTAATTGTATTAGAAGCCTGTGTGTAATATTTTCTATTTTACACCTATGATAAATTAAAATAATTTGTACATGCCTTTTGCGCATTACGAGCTGTGCAAGGCATACTTTTCCCATCGTTATGATAGCAAAGACACACTGACGCCCTAAGTCAAGCTCTGTGGTTGATGGCTCGCCTATAGATCGCTAAAATAGGGCCCTATATTGTGATAATATTATAGTATTTTTAGCAGTTGGAGGCTTTTCTGTTATTTTTTAATTGCACAAGGTTTAATAATACTTGCTTGAACCTGTTTCTCACATTTCCCATCTGTGGTTTCCCACAAATCTGCGTGCAACCAGAGACAAACATAAGAAATTCCATTCCATCCCTCTGCTCTCTCTCTCTGTTACTAAATGTATGCAATTCCCTTTACATTTACCCCCTCTTCACCCCTCACTGAGGTCACATGTGCTTCACAAGGCTTCATGGAAGCAGCATGGGGCAGTTTTACGAGGTCACAGCTGGGTTGCTGTACATGTTTGTGTGTGAATTGGGAGTAACTACAGCCATTGCAGTAATTGACCTCCATAAAGGTCAATGCTCTGCCTATTAACTCATCAAGCCAGTGCTCTGAAGTTCAGTAACCTTGCCCCAGAACCTTCTCAAGAGGACCTTTAAATGTTCTTCAAGCGTAATCAGTGTCTCTGGAGCCCTTCAGCCCCTTCCAGTTTATCTTCTTCACAGAATTCCTTTACTCTGAATGACTACTGACACTCTTACAATGTGGAGAAAAATAAAACAAGCAAAAATGTAAAGTTTAAGCTTAAAATTAATTGATATTAATGTGGTGTGTTTGTGTGTTTCTCCAGACTCAGAGGGAACAGCAGTGTGTGAGATTGTTCATGTAAGATCAGAATCTGAGGGGAGACCAGAGAGGACCTTTCATATCTGCTGCAGGTGAGTTCTTTATTTTGCGTATAATGCATATATAATCAAAAAAATGTTGGGACAGTGTAAAAAGAATACATTGTTGCTCACATTTATTCTGACTTTTATTCGATTGCAGACAGTATACTCTAAATATTTAATGTTTTGTCTGCTCAACTTACATCCACACATTTTCACTGTGTGATGGTCCATTTCCGGATGCCTGTGAGCCCAGAGAGGTTCACACCACTTCTAGCAATAGTATACATTAGGATTTTGCTTTACAAAATAAAATTTCAGATAAAACATGAAAAATCTGGTCGCCGGTTTGAATCACGTACATGTAGCTCTGCCATGAGCACAATTGGCTCTGCTCCCTCCGGGTGGGTAGATGGCACTTTCTCCCCATCACGCTTAAAGTGGTGCCAGGCGGCACGAGGCGTCTGTGAGCGGATGTATCGGAACCTATTTGCTGTGCTTTCCACTAGCCACTCAGGCAATGATGCATTGGCAGCAGCTGAAAAAAAGAGGTGACTGACTTTCGTTCGTTAGGTCACAGGCACCACTGGTGACGGGGACGCACAAAGGGGTGGGACAATTGGCTGTAAATGGGTGTAAATGTAAACTGTTGTAATACACTGTAATTAAATCTCGTTCTAAATGTCATTATATATGCTGTGTGAATGCTAGTTCATAATTTTATTCCAGTAATAATAGCTAATGTTTATGTACTAAAATTATCCAAACATTAAAGACCCCTGTGTTCCTTTTCAGTTCTCATGACAGTAAGAAGGACTTCCTGAAGACAGTGCACTCAGTCCTGAGGGATAAACAGCGTCGACAGTTGATGAAGACAGAGAGTTTACCTCTGAATCAGCAGTACATTCCTTTTGGAGGGAAACGCCTGTGTGCACTGAAAGGAGTTCGGCCCACAATGAGCAGAGCAGGTAGCTAAAAAAAACTGTGCAGGCCCGTATGATAAAAGCCAAGACATGTTTGTTGTCTGACATTGATTCTTTAGTTTTGCACTGGAGATCAAAAACTAATATAACTAATGAACTAATAAACTTCAGTTTAATTAATAAGAGGAATATCAAAATAAAATAACCATTTAAGAAATACAAATACAGAAATTAAAATATGAGAAGACTGAAGAATCAAGGACAAAATATTTAATAGATTTTTTAAATATAAGAATATAATTCAACTTTATGTCTACAATAGGGGTGTAAAAGTATAAACAAAACAAAATAAGGTTTTAAAACAAAATGTGGTGAAATTCAAAGCAAAAGAAGAAAAAGGTCAAAAAAGAAAACTACACTAAAAATCAGAAGTCATGATCTTAGAGGACAGTTTGGAAATGCCCACCCCTGTATAAGTTTCAAGGTGTTATCTTGTGAATAAGCCTGAACACTGACCAGTGAAGTCATAAGAAGAGTTTGTCATACGTCTTAGAAGGCATTACCACTCACAGTACAGCCAGCACAATGGAAAATTCTAATATTTTTATGAATGATAAATAATAAAAAAATAATAATAAAACATTAATATTAATTTATTTCTGGTGATCTGTTGATCATAGGCTCCCAGGTAATTATTAGCCACATGTCTTGTAGCTTCAGTGCAACACTAACTAATGTTCTGGATGTTTGTGTACATTCAAGGTAAATTGTGATTATTTTATTAGGGTTTTAAAATGTTATTTTAAAAAAATATTAAATGTGATTTACCAGTGTTACATTTAGCACTGTAAATGTTAATTTAACATGGTAGTATTTGATGTGTAGAAAGTGATCAGACTGATGGAAGCCATGTATTAAATTGGTTCCACTTTAAAGTAAGACTACCTTTATAAAGGGTTTATAAATGGTTTACAATAAGTTTATTAATGGTTACTAATTAGGTTGTAAATGAATTAATAATCAGTTATAACGCATACATAGAAAGAGCAACAATGACCTGTTGTTTGTTAAATAGTGAACCCACAGCCGTCTATATTGTTGCCCTTTCGACGTGTGTTATAACTGATTATTAATGATTTTTAAGGCATTCACAACCTAATTATTAACCATTAATAAACTAATTGTAAACCATTTATAAACCATTTATAAAGCTAGTCTTATTTTAAAGTGGTACCATTAAATTTCTAATAAAAAAAATGTAAGTTTATAAGCTTAAAATAACTTTCTCTCTCTTCATCTTCCACAGTTTCAGATCCACCTCGAGCTCTCGGCCGCAGGAAGCTGATCCGCAACCGCTTCACCATCGACACAGACATAGTCTTCGACAACGGCTCCAGCCAGGACCTGCCCTCCTCTGCAGACTCCCCACCACCTCAAAGCCAGCCTACACCTCCTCAGAACACTCGCGACACCGACCGCTGGGTGGAGGAGCAGTTTGACCTGCGGCTGTACGACAGACAGACGGACGTGAAGGAGACGGACATTCTCAGCGATGACGACGAGTACTGCGAGTCGGTGAAGGGTTCTTTAACCGAGCCGAGTCTGGAAGAGTCGTTCGAGGCTCTTATTGCAGAAGCGGAGGAGGACGGGAACGGGGAGGTAGCGCAGGAGGAAGTGGAGGAGGGTGTAAAGGAGGAAATCGGTGGTCTGAATCAGAGCTCTGAGGACAAGCTGGCTCTCAAGCTGCCTGAGAAGTCTCACGGCCCGCTGAGGCTGACCCCGCTGAGGAAGCAGTGCGCTGTGGAGGGCGCCGCTGCCGAGAGGGAGAGGGAGGTCATCTGGGTCCGCAGAGATGACTTCAACAGCGGCTGCAACAGTGACATCTTCTGAGCTAGTGGAGCAACGGAGCATGAGCGAGGCCATGGGAAGGCTTTGTTTATTTATGGAGCTGTGGAATGCTGGACTTTTGGCCAGTTTTTCTTGCCACGGATTAAGCTTTACCCTTGGATGGAATCCAATATCAGTGGAATTGCTGGTGTAAATAAATATGAAACCATGACCACGGTCATCTGTGATCTGTGTCCATAATTTTTATGGATGGCTGATGGCTGATAAAAGAGAGGAATCAGAGGTACTGTGCCGAGTGCAGACACTACTACTTCCAAACTGGGGAAGCCAGGCATGTCTGGAATCTGCTGGACTGTGAAAATGGACATCATTTCACCTGCTAAGTACTTAGAACTTCAGGTAAAGCTTTGAGCTTTAAAAAAAACAAAATAAAGACACTGGTTGCCGCCAATTTGACAAACGGGTCAAAAAACAAATTGGATTTTTTGGAATTTTTTTTTTGGCCATACAATTCATGATCTGTGCTCCCCTACTTGCAGACAATCCTACAGAACAAGCTTCAACAACTTAATAATTTAACTTATTAACCAGTACATGGATGGAGCCCTACAAAAAAACATGGAATGGACTCATGCAGTGGAGACATGCAGTTACAGCACCTCGTCCCATGGATTGTTCATGACTTCATCATTAAGATTTTAAGAGTTTACGCTTACCTACTGTACAATCATGCATCACGTTGTCTGTAGATCCTCCACACACTGATATGGTGCAAAGCACGCAGTCGTGACTTGTTGGCAGCTACTCTTTCACGCTTTCACTGAACGTTGTTTTGTTGCCAAAACAATACTATTTTTGCAAAACTGCGTGGATTGTTTTTCTTTTTTTTTTTTTTTTGCATTCTTTTACTTCTTTTTTTTTTTTTAACTGCTGCTCACTTCTGCTTTCTGCTGTTCTAAAGGGCTGTGTGTTCTGCCATGATGGTCCACAGGCTAAAGTGGCTAAAGACTGAAAACAAATCAGCGAACACAACAAGCCTTATCTTATATGCCTGATGGCGAAGCGCAGACCTCTTCGTCCAGAGCACAAAATCACATTGTTTCATATTGTTCAGTGGAAAGTCACACTCTCTGTATGTTTACAGGCTTGTTAAGCATGTCCCCAAAATACTTTTATTCCTTTTATTCCTTTTATTCATTTCCTTTCTTTCCTTTCTTTCCATTCTTGCTGTTCCTCATTGACTTTACTCAGCTGTTTACCCAACAGTCCAGTATTACCCGCCCTGATCACTGAAGGGATGTTTTGAACTATTATAACTATTATCCTGCTGTACTTGAATTTCATGTCGAGGTTGAGCTTGAGGTTATAGAGACAGTGTAAATAACGCCCTGACTGTTCAGCCCTGTCCACTGCAATAATGTGAGTACTGTTCTGCTTCCAGGTACACGGCTCATCACGACCCACAACCCCACCCACCCCATCTCCCTCCCTTTTTTATCTGGTGTACTACTGAGAAAAGAATCGCCACTCGACTCAGTCAACGTGGGCAGACACACTTACACATGTATGATATGACCTCACTGATTAGTGCATCGTCATATGGACACACAAATATATGCTATGAAATCACTGCATTGATCAGTGCACTGATCTGTCATATTCGTCATATTTGTAAGGAACTGCGCTTAGCTGTGCCACACTAAGTGTCAGTTAGTGTCTGTAAAGCCAATTTAATCACCAATATGTGAAATCAAAGATGAGTTGGATGAGTTCGGACCTTTTATGACCTTTTCTACGCCCTTTGTTTCGATCCAGGTGGAAAAAAAAAAACATTTTACAGAAAGAGAAAGAAAGTATATTTTTAACACGGACTTGGAGGGAAAATCCTCCCGTTGTGAAATGCAATCACTTACTGTACCTGTAGTTCTACAACTTTTTTGGCTTAGAGAGATGTGCTGTTTAAAGACGTGTAAAGATTCCTTAACTTTTGCCCTTTGCATTTTTGAAACTGTGTATGTTCATAAATTTGTGGACTATTATTATTGTTCTCCTAAAATAAATGTTCCTTATTTATATGTGCAGTTTAGTCTGAGTTATTTTTGGTCACTGCTGCGTTGCAAAGTATTCAGAATTGCATTTTATTTTAACTGGTATTGAATTTCGTGTGAAGATTCAAGTAGGAAAACTCAACTGGAACCCCCAACAAGTTGTTGGATTACCTGCACAGAAAATCAGTTAAGTGTAAACCAACCACGAGTTCAGAACCCAAGATGGCCTTACTACATATTAACAGCAGTAAAAGCAGCAGTATTATACATTTATAAGCACTTCTATCTTAAATACAGCACTGTTTAACCTTAATCTTGCCTACCACCCAAATAACCAAATAACATCAGGTAAACTCTACTTCTGTGATCAGAAGTTACCAGTTACCTAAACTGTGCATTACAACAGATTTAAGGCTACAGTCCATGAATTCATACAGTGTGGATGATAATTAACCCTTTCAGCCACACATAGAGACGTTACTTCAAAAAGTCAAAAATAGACAAATTTGTCTTTTATTTACAATAAAAAAACGTGAATAGAACCACCCTGGCAACATCCCTCACCTGTGAATCCCTACCAGAGCCCCAACCGCTAGATCATTTGCCATTTCTCAGTCTGCTGTTTGAGAATCTCAGAGGGTACACAGCAGTACTAGCCAGCAGACTTCATCTGATAGAGGGATCTGTACCTACTGTCTGTGGCAAGTCAGGTGGGAGATGAGACAGATGGAAGTCCGTATAAACAATGAGTTTTGTCATTTAGCACAAGCTTATACTAATGTGGTAAACGCTCAGCACAAACATGGTGTGTGTCTGGCAACAGTTATTTGCATAAAAGTGATAGAGCCCTTAAAAGTCTCCTTCTGAAAGGGACTGAAACTGGTGAGAATAGAGCTGAAGAGATTCTCTCTTGTGAGAGTGATTTGGTGCAAAGAACTTCATGAACATGTTTTGTGTAGTTTATAGGCCTATTCTAAACTAAATCAAATTTGGATTGTTAGATTTTTTTGGTGCGGAAAAGAGAAAATATTTTTTCCACTTAAAAAACTACAAAGTGAGAAAAAAAGACAGTGACCGCCATGCCCTGCCACGCCCAACTCTGGTTTTCTCCCACCTCTTTATTAGACAAACATCCTGTACTTTAGTCATGCTTTTATTTTACAAGTACATGGCTTGTCAGCTGTTCAGCCCTGGCCTGTCTGTCCTTAAGATTACTGATTTGAGTTGTGTTTTTTTATCCCCCTTATTAAAGATGATTTTAAACAGGTCAAAAACAAGGACAGGGAGGTGTGGTTTCGAGTGGATAACCATCAACTTAAGGTCATGGTTGTGTTACGACCCTATTTAATATCCTCCTAGCTTTATTACAGCCTTGAGCAAACTTCACGAGCCGGCGTGGTGAACTTCATTACATTTACAAATGTGTTTAGCCTGACAGGAATATGGTGCTGCAGCTATGAGTGATCATGTATATATGCTTCAATGCTCCTGATAGTCAGTCAGTCAGTACAGCAGCAATTGTTGTGGTTGATGGCATCTTCTTTAGTACAAAGTTAACCTTCCTTTAATGATTTTACTGATATCCTAGACTCAGATATAACCCCCCTACATTAACTACATTTGTTATACAACTACATTGATTAACTAATTTTTTTTTGGAAAGCTGAGTTCAATTTCACTAGCCACAACCCCAGCTAAAAGATCTCAAAAAACAACACATTATGTCCCGATCTAAAGAAAATCAAAAACAGATGAGATGAGTCTGGAAAAGGTTACAAAGTCATTTCTAAAGCTTTGGGACTTCAGTGAACCAAAGTAAGAGCTATTATTCACAAACGAGGAAAACATGAAACACTGGTGAACCTTCCCAGGAATGACTGGCCAGTCAAAATTACTCCAAAAGGGCATGGACAACTCATCCAGGAGGTCACAAAAGAACTCAGAACAACACCTAAGAACTGCAGGTCCCACTTGCTTCTGTTAAGGTCAGTGTTTATGATTCAGTAATAAAAAGACACTGGGTGAAAATGATCCCTATAGAAGAGTTCTAAAGAAAAAAACATGATTGATCAAAAAGGACACAAAGACCCGTCTCACATCCTGATGATCCCCAGGACTTGTCTGACACATTCTGTGGGCTGAAAAGACAAAAGTGGAACTTTTTGGAGGTAATTTGGGGAAATAATAAATAATTAATAAATAATTAATAATAATATAATAAATAATTAATAAAATAATATAATTTTAAGGAAAAATAAACTAACATCACTTGAAGAAGTTCATTCAAATAGTCAAAAAGACAAAAATGTCCATAAAATTAAGATGTTTTTCTAATTACTATTAAAGATGTGCATTTTATTTCAACTACATTTGAGCTGTCAATCTGTTTTACTGAAATGCTTTGCTAGCATTAGATTGCTATAAATCTAGCTGGCTATAATGCTTAGTTCTACTGTATTATTGACGGGTCACTGCTTGTAGTTGCATCCTATTTTACATTTTATTATTTATGTAATTAGTATTTGGATTGTAGCCTCATTAGGTTTTAGCCACAATTTTTTTTTCTAAACTAGGTAGTCAAATGCATCTCCATTAGTAAGACTGAAATATGATTGGTGTGTGGCAGACTTTTTGTGCCAGTTGTGTTTTGGTTATACTGGGATGCGTTTTGATAGTTCTATGTGAGATGTGGATGTGTTTGGAGAGGTGGATATGTGTCATATTGGATTTGTATCTGTTTTAATTGTGTCCTGGGTGTGTTTACACTTGCATTTTTTATGTTGTTTGGCCTTATTCCTGATGGATGTTTGACTCTCGCGTATTCCTGTCTGGCCAGACTGATAGTCTGCTCACTCTCCACTACTGATTACATTACAAGTTTGTAAGAACTCAAGAAATTCAAGTAATTAACTCTTGATAAGTTCAGCACAGCTGTTAACTGAAAGCCTGAATTCCAGGTGACTCTACCTCATAAAGCTGACTGAGAAAATCCAGACATGATCCAAGCAAGAGGTGCTACTTTGAAGAATCTAAAATACAAAACATATTCAGGTTTAACATGTTTTATGCTTACTAAATAACTTTATATGTAGTTTTTCATAGTTTTGTAGTAATAATCTACAATGCAGATCATTTTTAAATAATTTAAAATCGCTGAATTAAAAATGATAAATGACAAATTTGTATATATTATGTAAGTATATCAATAAAAATAAAGTGTCATAGTTTTGCTGGGGTTTATGCACCAAAATATTACAAACTAAATTTCTGTGTTCAGAAATTAAGCATTTTGAAAGTAAAGCAACAAATGGGCCAAACCAGGTGTTAGCAGCTGTTACTAATAAAGTGACCAGTGAGCAAATACGCTACTACACTTGGCCTTGAGAAATCCTCCACTAAAAATCATTTGTAGCTCAGGTCAAGGTAACCTCACACAGCGTAAAATAATGGTACAGAAAATCTAAAACCATCTCTGAAGGATACATTTCCAGCCCTGGAAAAACAATTCCAAAAACAAATTCCCTCAAAACCTCCAGCACAAATCCACTGCACATGAGAACAATAGAGATTTATAGCCTACTGTAAACAAACAACCATTTTCCATTACAAATAGGATTTGTGCAGCATAGCATAGATATTTACTTTTCCCACGCACAAGCAGGGACACACATACACCACAGTGTATGCATACACACACTGTACATATACTGCATTACTGATTTTAGAAGATCAATAAACTATCCCTAGAATACATCAAATGTAATTAATCATTAATAATTCATTTAATTTATTATTCATAAACATTTTTGCAATGTACAGTTGTATTTGTAGAGATTTATCAGTTTTAATTTTGTCATTTTCTTGAACATTTTCTGTAAATTTGTTGCTATGCTTGCTTAAGGAAGGAGAGACTGCTATTGGTGTCTGTGTTTCTATCTAACATCTAAGCACAAATATGACTCTTAAAGGGATAGTTCGGGATTTTTGACATGAATCTGTATGGCATCAACATGACCAGTGTCGTGCATTCTCACTGACTTACCCCCGACCATGTCCGGTGAGCGGAGTTCTTGTCCAGTATTGTCCGAGCCGAAAGTAGTCCGGCATGTTTGCTGGGGTCACGAAACGAAAGCGTTTTTCTTCCCAAAACAGTACGAGTGCAAAAGAGTGATTTATTTGCATAACAAAAAACGGTGTCTGCAAAAGTCACGCCTCATTATCACTGGGGCACTACTTTGATTTTGGATCAGTGCGCATGTCATTCTAACTGCGAGCAGCGCACTAGTCTTTCAGATCATTGGCTGCGCTCAGCTTCAACCAGCAACGCAAAGAGCAAGCTTTAGAGAGACGTTTATCGGCTTTTATAAGCTTCTTGAACACAGATTTATACATTTGTATGTGTGTGTGTTAAAATGGTGCGGACTTGTGATTATCCAGGCTGTAGCAACAAAGATGTGGCTGATTCTCCGCACAGTTTCCATCGTATCCCCGTGACTGACATTGCTCTCAGGCAACTTTGGATACTTGCAATGGGCTTCCATGTGGACACCAAAGTGGTGAAAATGAAGAAGCTTCGTGTTTGCGGTGCGCACTTCAGCGAGGATGACTATGTTTCTCCATATGCCCGCTGTTGTTTGTGATGCAGGCAGCAGCTGGCCCGCCGACGTCCTCATCAATTGACAGGTTCTGTATCTCGGGCATAACTAAATCCCACTCGTGGCAGCAGTAACATTCCACCTCTGTCGGCATTAGTTCGCACTTCAAACAAGTGCACCAGGATTTGTCGGCCACCCTTGGTATCGCAGCAGCAGCAGCAGCGGCTCCAGCTTCGGTCTCAATCATTTCTCTGTCCACCCTCTCTCTTTCTGCACGATCCAATTCGATTTGGGCAAGTTCCTCCTCAGTATACTCAGGCTCATAAAGATACCCCCTTGGCTCTGAGCGGAAATCAATATATTCCTCGTCGCTCTCGTAGTCCGACATGTTCCCGAACAGTAAACAGTGAAATCGAAACCGTAGGCTAGCTGCCAGGTTGCGCAATCGCGCGCACTGATCCAAAATGAAAGTAGTGCCCCAGTGATAATGAGGCGTGACTTTTGCAGACCCCGTTTTTTGTTATGCAAATAAATCACTCTTTTGCACTCGTACTGTTTTGGGAAGAAAAACGCTTTCGTTTCGTGACCCCAGCAAACATGCCGGACTACTTTCGGCTCGGACAATACTGGACAAGAACTCCGCTCACCGGACATGGTCGGGGGTAAGTCAGTGAGAATGCACGACACTGGTCATGTTGATGCCATACAGATTCATGTCAAAAATCCCGAACTATCCCTTTAAAAACAAGCATTAGACTGTACACTACTGTTTCTACCACTAAGATACCCTGAACACTATAATGTGTTTGGTAAACTGGGTTGTGTTTTATTACTTATCCTTCTAAAAGATATAAGCTCATACTGTCTTTAAAGGGATAGTTCGGTATTTTTGACATGAGTCTGTATGGCATCATCATAACCAGTGTCGTGCATCCACACTGACTTACCCCCCACAGCGTCCTGTGAGCCGAGTTCTTGTCCAGTTTAGGTCAAAGCGAAAGTAGTCCGGCATGTTTGCTGGGGTCAGGAAAATAACTCCTTTTTCTTCCCAAAGCAGTACGTGTTCAAAAGAGTGATTTATTTACATCACAAAAAACTAACCCTGCAAAAGTCACGCCTCGTAAATCACTTGGGTCCTACTTTCTCTCGTTCCATATCAATGCGCGCAGCGCTGCAACCCGACAGCTAGCCTACGTGTTTGGGTCGCTTTGTTTACTTCTCGCCTCGAGAACATGTGTGACTACGAGAGTGACGAGGAAAACATTGATCACAGCTCAGAGCCACGGG
Source organism: Astyanax mexicanus (assembly GCF_023375975.1). Classification (NCBI taxonomy): domain Eukaryota; kingdom Metazoa; phylum Chordata; class Actinopteri; order Characiformes; family Acestrorhamphidae; genus Astyanax; species Astyanax mexicanus. The sequence goes on along the minus strand of NC_064427.1, from coordinate 36,742,406 downwards.
GATATCTTTATGAACCCGAGTATACAGATGTTGAACTTCGCCAAATGGAATTAGATCGGGCAGAAAGAGAGAGGGTGGACAGAGAAGTGGTGGAAGATGAAACTGGAGCCACTGCTGGAGCTGCGATACCCAGGGTGGCCGACAAATCCTGGTGCACTTGTTTCAAGTGCGAAATAATGCAGACCGAGGTGGAATGCTACTGTTGCCACGAGTGGGACTTAGTTATGCCCGAGATGCAAGACCTATCCATTGATGAGGATGTCAGCGGGGCAGCTGCTTGCATCACAAACAACAGTGACTTCCCTGCACTCCTGAATGCTGGTGTGTTGAGAACTTTTTTTACGCTATGAGCGAATGCTGTAGAGAACATTGGTAGGCTACAGTTTTATTTACCTGGGGTGCAGGGACAGCAGATTTCTTCAGAATCCGTTTCTTCATCTGTCGTTGTCCAGGACATGTGGATAAAAAGTCATCATCGCTGAAGTGCGCACTGCAAACACGAAGCTTTTTTATTTTTTCCACTTTTGTGTCCACATGGATGCCCAGCGCTAGTACCCAAAGTTTCCTCGGAGCAACATCAGTCACAGGAAAACAATGAAAACTCTGCGGAGAATCAGCCACATCTTTGTTGCTACAGCCTGGATAGTCACAAGTCCGCACCATTTTAACACACACACACACACACACACACACCTAGCTATATATATATATATATATATATATATATATATATATATATATATATATATATATATATATATATGTTTACAAAGCTTATAAAAGCCAATAGACTTCTCCCTAAAGTTAGCTCGTTTGCGTTGCTAGTCTGAACACAGCTGCTAAGCACTGCCAAAACACAGAACAAGTTGACGCGTGCGCAGCTCGCTGTCAGAATGACGCGCACTGATACGAAATGAGAGAAAGTAGGACCCAAGTGATTTACGAGGCGTGACTTTTGCAGGGTTAGTTTTTTGTGATGTAAATAAATCACTCTTTTGAACACGTACTGCTTTGGGAAGAAAAAGGAGTTATTTTCCTGACCCCAGCAAACATGCCGGACTACTTTCGCTTTGACCTAAACTGGACAAGAACTCGGCTCACAGGACGCTGTGGGGGGTAAGTCAGTGTGGATGCACGACACTGGTTATGATGATGCCATACAGACTCATGTCAAAAATACCGAACTATCCCTTTAAGCGATGTTGGAAGTATTATATTTACACATTATTGCCACCAAAAACTCATATTTACCTGGTGTAAATAAGTCCTGACTTAATGAGTTATACAACTGATTTGTTCCCATATTCAAATTATTTTTTGCAAACATACACACACGCCATGTTAACTGGTTTTAGTTGACATTCTTGATTATACTGTCTCTAGAAAAAGACTACATTATCTCCTAAACACCTAGACTAGTGCTAGCTTTGTTAATAAATGAGTGAACCCTGTTTAAACTCACCTCAACATGTCTTTTGCAGTCCCTTAACCCACCACGGACAATGTCAATGTTGATTTCTGGGATACTGTATATAATTTGTGAGCCTCAGGGAGCCCTTATTAGAATGCGGTGTACTCACAGAACTTCTGTGAAAGGTGGGATGTCTGCATAAATGCCATTGATGCTTTAACTGGATAATTATATCTCTGACCTTTTGTTTCTCTTTGTTAGTTTGTTTCGTTTGTAGTAAAAATGTTCCCAAAACCACTTTAACAGAAATCACTCTGTACTAACGAGCTCCAACATTTAGCACCTGCTTCTTTTAAAGCAGCACTAGGTAGGATTTCCTTGATTATTGAACTTTTTAAAGAAGTAAAATGACAGCTTGAAACTCACTGCAGCGCTGCATTGAGGTGTAATAGGAGGAATAGCTGTGCTCTCGTGTCTAGGCTTGGGAATCGAGAATCGATTCCTGTTGAGAATCGATTCCGTGTGTTTCGATTCCACGGAATCGTTTGGCACCTTGCTTAATGATTCTCTTATCGATTCCAGACAGCACGATCACGCAAGTTACGCAAGTTACGCATGATTCAGTAAGCACGTCTTTTCCATGGCGTCCACTAGGTTAAAACGCTCGAAAGTTTGGCTTCATTTCACGCTACACAAGGATGGCAACAGGGCGTTTTGCAACCATTGTAAATTTTTGATAACATCGCCGGGAGGGAATACATCAAATATGCACAAACATCTGCGCACACAACATGGGATCTCTTTTAACGAGTGTCGTGTTTTTGATGCCCTGCGGACTGATAGCGGCCAAACTAAGGACACGACCACCGGGACATTTACAGCTAGCACGGAAGGCAACTCTGGTGGTAAGTAGCTATCCTACTGACTGTGCTTAATGTGGTTTCTAGTAAATCATGTACCGCACCATTTCTGGAAATAAACCCATTTCCTACCTCTCCTTGGGGTAATTAAGGGAGTTTACCTTTCTCGTGAATCCAGCCATTCCTTGCTAGCATGTTTAGCTAATTAGCTGGAATTCTTACTAAACAAATGCCTTCTTTGTTATATTTAGAACAAGATGACCGTGACGAGACAGGTAGTCTGGCTGGGTCAGATGCTGGCAGCACTTGCTCCCATTCACTACCTTTGGCTTCTATTTTTGTTGAGGCAGGCAGAAATAAAATGTCCCAGACAAAGGTAGAAGAATGTCACCGGGCAGTTACCAAGTTTATTGTTAAGGGTTTGCACCCATTTTCTACAGTAGATGCCCCTGAATTTCGGTAGGTGAATGTGAGGTTGTTGTGAGATGTCAGATTGTCTAAATAGAATATTTTCCTCCACATTAAACAGATGTTTACACTCATTCATTATCATATATTTTCTAGGGAGATGACAAAGGTTCTCAACCCAAAATACAAAGCCCCAAGCAGAGAAAGCTTAACCAACCACTTGATCCCTGCTTGGTATGGTGTTGAAAAGGGAAATTTGATCTCTGAGCTGAAAACGGTGTCGAAGGCAGCTATCACGGCTGATGGATGGACAAGTTTTAGTCAGGATCATTATCTCACAGTTACTCTGCACTATGTAAGCAATGGCCAGGCAAAGGAAAAGGTCCTAAAAACCAAAGCAGTGTACCAAGCTCAGACAGGCTCAGCTGTAGCAGAGGAGATTGATGACATCCTAGAGGAATATGGTGTACGGCAAAAGGTTGTGGCTGCAACCGTCGACAATGCAGCGAACATGGATGTAGCCATCAAACAGCTGCAAATTGTGAAATTTCCATGCTTTGCTCATACACTTAACCTGGGAGCGCAGAAGCTGTACAATTGCACTGCAATTTCCAATTGGGCAGCACGAGTTCGAGCAGTCATTGTTTGGATGAAGAGGTCCCACATGGCAAAAGTTGTTCTTAAAGAGAAACAAGACTTGCTCAGTAAGATACTCCCATTACATTGCAAGCGTTATATATGTACATGAAAATATAGATGTATAGATATATCATATGTGTACAGAAATTATTAGATACTAAATATTTACATTGTGTATATATGTTAACCCTCAGAGCTGCCCAAGCACATGCTCCTCCTGGATGTAAGGACCAGGTGGAATTCCCTCTATTTGATGATGGAGAGATTCTGCGAGCAGTTCCCTGCTATCCAGGCTGCAGCCATAGACCCACGCATAAGAAAGCCCATGGAGAAGGAAAGGTGATATATATTTTAAATGATAATATGATTTAAACTTGTTTTAAATTTTGACTGGTTTTGTTTTTGTTTATGTATGCTACATACATCTTTTTTCTGTTTTTATTTATAATATAGGTTGGCCAAAATAGGCAACGAGGACTTAAGAAAAGCAGAGGAGTTTGTGCAGCTCATGCGGAAGCATTACACCTCCACACTGGCCGTCTCTAGCGACAAAAGTCCAACCTGCGGTGAGATTTTGCCCATCTTGCAGAAGCTGGAGCAACAGTACACTGTGCAGGAAGGTGACTCTGCTTTCACAAGGAGCATCAAAGAGAACATTTGGAATGATCTCTCCAAACGCTACCAGGTAAGCACAACTACATTTAATCTTACCTTGATGCTGTAGGCCAATTTGTATAATCCCATACAAAATGGCATAGACACATGTTTGACTGCTTATAATGTCAAAAAAGTAATGTGACCTACATGCTACCAACAGATCACACTTTTGATAAATGATAACTGTATTTAGGGGAAAAACTTTTTATAATGCTCTTTATAGAGTGATAAATTGTCTCCTGGTGAAATAATGCAGTGGTCCTTAAATAGTGTTTCTTGGTCTGGTTTCTTTGAGTTATTTACAGTGTGTTACCGTGATCTACTGGCCATTTTTTTTCAACAGCAGGTCTAGTGTATTGGTTCTATTTCCTGTTGTGTTCTCTTTAGGCCACTTGTCTAATGTCATCCTGTCCTCCTTTTTGAAATTGAAGGGAACTGATATTCAGAGATTCCTGGAGGAAGCCACCATCTTGGACCCAAGATTTAAATACAAAGTGAGAAGTGATGAAGTCTGGGACAGGATCAGGGAAGCTGCAATCACAGAAAATATAGTGGCAGCAAGAGATGAGGTATTTTAATTTCTGTTTTATTTCTGTTGTCTTTTTATTGCATTTGATTCCATTGTGAGTGAGACCTTCTACTGCTCTGTGTTAAAAGTTATTGATGTGTTTACACCACTTCTCAAGCTCCCAAAGGAAGGGGAGACACAGAGGGGAGGCTCCGAAGATGGGGAGGAGGAAAAAGACTATGTAAGTTAACTCATTTATTTGTAATGACCTTTGGATGCTGTTTTGTCATGATTATTGAGTTTTATATATATATATATATATATATATATATATATATATATATATATATATATATATTTTTTTTTTTTTTTTTTTTTTACTTCATGTTCATTTAATTTCAGGCACTGCCACCACCATCAAAAAAGACAGCCTTGGAAGAACTATTCGAGGAGGAGGACAACGAGCTGCGGTCAATTTGTGAATCACAGCCCCGTCTTTCCCTGGCCCAGAAGGTGGATCAAGAAATCCAGCTCTACAAAAGCCTGCCCTCCATCCCCTGCAGGGATAGCGCCACACTGTGGTGGTGGAACAAGCAGGATACACTGCCCTTGCTATCTGGACTGGCTGAAAACTACCTCTGTGTGCAGGCTTCCTCCACCCCATCTGAGAGGGTGTTCTCCACAGCTGGAGACACCATAAGCCCCGAAAGATCCCGTATCCTTCCAAAAAAAGCAGATATGCTCATCTTTCTGCAAAAGAACTGTTAATTTTCCCTACTACTACTTGAGTGCACACACACACACACACACACACACACACACACACAGTAAACAACATATCTAGAGTATTTAAGTTTTAAACAAGTCCCCTTTTGGTGAAAAGCAGATATGTTTATCTTTCTGCAAAATAACTGTTAATTTTTCCTACACACACACTACTTGAGTGCACACACACACATACACTTGTTATATACACTTGTTGACCTTGTTGTTGAGTTTGTAAGGTCGTATGATATTTAAGTAAACAAAGTTGGTGCTTATGAAACTGTTTGCTCTCCTTTTTTCCCCAAATTGGAATCGATAAGAGAATCGATAAGGAATCGAATCGTTTCACAGAATCGATAAGGGAATCGGAATCGGAAAAATCTTATCAATTCCCATCCCTACTCGTGTCTGTCCCGGAGCTCCTCTGAGCTCAAACCAGACTCTGTAAGTTTTCCGAGGCTGCCGCGACCAACGCTCGCGAGAACTGCGACCTGCTTTCCGACCTTTAGTTCTAACAGTTCTACAAGGACTACTGGTTTATTCTTTACAAACTAGCATACAGACACTCTGGCAGAAGCTGGAAAGAGACCGAATATGTCTGTGAAAGCCAGAAAACGAGAAAGAGAAACTAATCCGCCTGAAACATTTATTACACTCTCCAACTGTAGGGGGAGCCCACGAGCACAAAATCTCAATCCTACCTAGTGGAGCTTTAAAAATGCTTATCTAAACAGTAATGTGCCTTGTGTAGTTTAAAAGCCCATCTAAACTGCACGGATCCCACGACTTTTAAGTTCCTGTTAGCTCTAGCAATGGCCCTTATGTTTTTGCAATAAAGCAATATACATTCCTCAGATTTAGATTTACATTTGCTCACATTTATTTTTGCACATGCCCAAGCCTGTCATGTGTCCTGACAGCCACCAAAATTCCTGAGCTCCCTCAGGGCTCAGAGCTCTAATCCACAGCTATACTGACCTGCACTCCACTACTTGTCATTTTATTCATGCCCAAAGCCTAGAGTTTAATTTGCTCAACAGCCAACAAACTACACAGACCCATTTAGGGCTGGTCCTTTAACTCTAATCAACAGTCAATCATCTGTTTGTCATTTTCTCATCCTTCTTTGGCTGCATTTCCTTCAGGACTTCAAAAAATGAGTTTAGTGTACGTCCTTTTCTGATCATATCATCGTGTTCTAACTTGTGTTTTTTCCCTACCAACACAGCACCAAATGAGGTGAGACCTGTGTTATGCAGCAACACTGACTAAGCCCTTCTTGAGTTCAATAACTATGAGAAGGGTTGAAGGAGCAACGCTGAACACATTAAACATTAATTTTTATTACATATTAGAGTGGAAATCAAGTGGGTTGTGAACTGTGTAGACTGTGGTAGGAATGTGTGGTAGGAATCTGAATTAAGCTAGACCTCAAAATGTTGTAGAATCAGTTATTTGGAGGGCAGCGGCAAAAAAATGAAAGACACCTGGTGGAAGTGGTGGCTCACAATCACAAGGCTGCAGGTTCAATACCTGGGTTTGGTGGGCTGCCACTGTTGGGCCCTTTTATTGAAAAAAGAGACATTCAAGCAGGCACTCAGTCACTTTTTTTCTCACAAGAAGGACAGACAGTAAGGCACTTTTTGCCCCTTTTTACCACTGTAAAGGGCACTTTAGGGTTTGGAGGCACAAGGGCAGGGGTGATTGCACCCTCTGCACCCCCAACCTTTCCAGTGTTCAGAAGTAATGCAAATGTTTCGTTCTCATTTGTACTGTAGCACATTTTGAAAATTATTAAACTTAAACTTAGCGTAAGAACACACAGGATATTTAATTCCTCTGCAGTCGTCCTTAATCAACACAGCACTTGTGTGCAACTGCTTCAAGCTTGAAAGAACAGATAAAGAGTGGAGCTCAAAAATTGTCAGAGACTTTCAGGTTCTGAATTTAAAATAGGCTGCAAATTATGTATCAAACTAAATTCGAAAATAAAAATATGATGGCATACTCCTTGCAAAACCCAAAAATAGAGAAATCAGAAAATAAAGAAAATATATATTTTTTTCCTGAAAATCAAATTGTGAGGTGCAGAGATGAAAAACTAAAATTGTAAAAATGGATGAAAAATTGTATTGAACATTAATTGTACAATGCACTACATTAAAAATAACAAATAATTAGTTTTTTTTTTATTTGTCCTGAAACAGTCAGAAAAAAAAATTGGTAACACTTTACTTGGATGGTCCATTTTATGGCCTTGTTGATGCTCAACTGACATTCAACTAACACTGAATTGAATGTCCATAAAATTTAACTTAACCCTATGTAAAATGTAAATTATTATTAACCGTACACCTAACCCTAACCTTAACCCTTAATCAACCATAAAATCAAACCCTACACCTAACCTAACTTTAACCTAAGCTTAAAATCTAACCCTAAACCCAATCCTAAAATATTAAGATAAGCGTTCGGATTAGAGTTGAATGTAGGGTTATATTCAATAGAGAATCATTTACTTTCACATTTTAGTTCCTTATGCATTTAGTAGACATGTAGTTGAATGTTAGTTGAATGAATGTTTGTTGAGCATCAAAGAGGCCATCAAATGGACCATCCAAGTAAAGTGTTACCAAAAATTAATAAACGTTACACTCACTGAGTGTGAAACGTAATTTCTTTTTTTTCTTTTTTGGCGGAAGGATCCTTGTTCGAGTGAAAGACAGAAGTGGTCTGCAATGCGAGTTTTTTCAGCAGATGGCGCTCCATCCATAACACAGTAAAAGCGTCTCTCCTGATTCATCCTCCGGGTGTTGAACACAGCTGCTGCTGATGCTGCTGCAGGATCCACTGCTGGGAACTTGTGCATCAGCCGCTGCCTGTTTTACTGTCATCTCCCATCACACCTGCGTTTCTCTCATCCACTCCCTCAGACTCACCTGAGGGGGTCTTAGAGTGAGGGTCGTTCAGAGTGAGTGTTCCTGTGGGCAGGTGTGTGACCACCCATTATCAGTCATGGATGGAGCTGTTTGAAGTCCAGACGAAGAATGAATGGGCTACTGTCAGAAATGATGCAATCGCTGGACAGGCTGTAAAAAATGGGGATAGAGAGAGAGAGAGATGGGCAGAGAGAGCCAGAGAGGGAGAAAATAAATAAATAAATAATTCACTCTAATCCTCTGGCTGGCTGGGCGCGCGCGCTCCACTCCTGCGCGCGCGCGCGGTGCCACAAGTAGCTCGAGCGCGCCGGGGTTGAGCTCTGAGGGGTCTGTGGTGGGCTTCTCCTGAAGAAAATGACACAGAAGAGGGGATATTTACCTTTATATCTTTATAATGTAGCTAAAAATCTGAGTACCTGGCTCGAGCAGCGGGCTGTATATGATGTGTCCAGTTAGGCGCGCGAGGTGCGGAGAAAAGCGCGGGAAGCGGATGAGCTCGTGCTCTGGTAGTGAACGGCTCAACTGGCGTCTGTAAGATGAAGTTTACCACAAATTTGGATTACGGAGCCATGGAGAAGCGAAACAGACTGTTTTTACTGCTTCTCTTCATCATGTCCAAACTGTACCTCAGTGACCAGCAGGTTCTCAGAATCGGTAAGTTCCATCTGAACACTTTGGAGAATATTTCGGTATGCTTTTGACCATTAAACGTGTTTTTACTCTTAAAAAAACATTAGCCAACTAGTTAATTAATGAGTAGCATTAGCTAACCTAGCTAATTAAGTTAGCCAGATAATTTAGTAGCTTTGTTGTTTCTTTAAACATCTCTTTTTTTTTTTACAGCTAGCTAACTCGCAATAGCTAGTCTAGGTTAGCTAACTAGCTAGCTAGGTATATATCCCAGTCTAGTAGGAATTTTTCACACTGAATATTTTTGTGTTTTGTCAGTTAGCTAGGTTAACAAACTAACCTAACTAATACTAGGACTGCAACTAACTAGGGGTAGATGATATTGTAAACAAAAAACTCAATATTCTTTAAACATATGAGCGATACTTGCTAACAGTTACGATTTTTACTTCTTAAAACTTCAGTTTTTTTTTAGTAAAACCACACCAATATATGGCGATGCTTAAGCTATTGTTTCCTTCACATTTTTTTTCACATGTTTTTGTAGTGGATATTTGACTGTAAATAGAATGAATGTAAGAAATATAAAATGTAATTATAGTTATATAATGGTGTAAATTAAAATAATAGTATATACTTGTTTGAAGGAAGATAAAGCCAACATGGGAGACTGGCATAAAAAATGCATAAGAAATTGTATAGAGGATAGAGCAAAGTTTTTTTTTTATTTAACTATTGTAAACATCTCAATTGGATTATAAGGATTTCTGAATTTCAAGCTAGTGCACCATGCTGGCAGCAGATTAATCACATGCTATGTAACATTTATATGAAAATCACTGACACATACAAAAGTTCTTTAGAGGTCTCTCTGGCAGTTTCTATATGTGAAGATGTAAAATTATCCGATTTTGATTAACTGCAAATTAATTGCCAGCCCTAACTGCAACTAATGATTATATCTGGTAACTAGTTGACTAATCAAACTGTTGATCTTTTTTTAGATAATTCGATTATTTCTGCGCTGCTTCTGATCAAATACATATTTGACCTCACCTCCTTACATCTGTACACCTGTGACTCTCTGTCCGTCTGTCCAAATATTAAGTTGCAGAATCTAGAAGTCCAACAGCTAGTCATTCAGAAGTCTTACAAAAATTGTCCTATAAAAATAACTTCAGAAAGTTAAGAAACATTTAAAATGTATACTACCTGTTTATGAGTGTTGAACTCTTTTCAAACAAAAATAACAAAAGTGCAAAAATGCAAAAATAAGACCTCCCTTCACACATACCAGCATCTACTGCTGTTAGTAGTAGTTAGTTATTGTAAATAGTAAACTCACATGGGGTGCTGTATAGCAATGTTCTGTATTTGACAATTATCTACTAGGGCTGGGTGATATTGTAAAAAAAATCAATTGTCTTTTTTATATCTGAGGGTTTCTTGATAGTGATTTTATTTTCCTTACATTAGAACTGAAAACAGTTTTTATTCCCCTTTTATTTTTAGATGTGCCAAAATCTCAACAAACAAAATCATTTGGATCTATCAAATATGCAAACTCTTGTTTTCTTTACATTTATTTTCAAATGAGTCAAAACCATGCAAGCACAATACATTTAGCTTGAAACATATACACAAACAAAAGTCAAAGTTTTAGTAGCATCCATCAGACACGCAAGCAGCTTTTATATTAAACGGGGGCAAAAAAAAACTCTTTATAATAATAAGTTATGAAAAAGTACAAAATATGAAAATCACTGCCACATAAAATATATATACTGAGACGCTCTGGCATGTCCTGTGTGTAAAAATGTGCGATCATGTTCCATTTTTAATATAGCATTAAAGCAGTAATTTGATTAACCTAATTAATTAATTAATTCACTAAACCTTCATGCACAATGAGCTATACTTACATTTTTACTAGTCTATTTATTTGTCAAATTTATTTTTCTTGATGTTGCCACTGTAATTCTGACTAGTAAGAGCTTTAATTTTAGATATCGATAAACATTTTATTACCAAAAGGTGGAGTTAGGTCCTAGGAATGAAGTGACTGGATAAAAGGACTTGGCTAGAACAGATATTCATGTTTTTTTTTTCCTTTTTCATTTTTTTTTTTCAGCCGAATTGCAGTTGAGCTGTCAGGCAACTAGCAAAGTAAATCAGTGTTATTACTTATGTGGTATTGTGCTGTTGTTCTCATTAACAGACACATACAATGTCCCAAAGTGCAGTTTTTTTTCTCATGTTAAAGAAATGGGCAGAGAGATCTAATTAAGGTAGTTAGATGTGCTGGACTTATCACATTTATTTTCTAGTCTGGACTGAGTCAAAATACTGTTTAAATCATTCTTTTCTTTTCTCTTAATTGCCACCAGTATGTGCTGACTTTCTTTAAGATCAGGGGTTAAATTGGACCACAGTAGCAGCGAGTCTTCTGAACTACACTACTTTTACTGTTGCACTGGGAATTCAGTGAAGAAAACTGCTGTGCTTCTTTAGATTGCGCTGTAAACTCAATGAAGGCGCTCTGAAATGCTTTTTCTAGGAGAAGGGGGCGGGTCTACGAAATGAGAAGGCAAATCTGGTTCTGACTGTGGTTTCTGCTTAATACTCTGGTTCTGGATGGTTTCATTTCACCACAGCATCCATGTTTTCTACAGTCACTGTTTTTATAGATTTTTAACACTACATAAAATAACCTGCTCCATTGCGGTTCTGTAGCATTTCAGTTTTGCAGTTTTGGACCAAAGCAATACCCAACTGTAGCCTGTTGTCTTATTTAGTGGTTCCTTTTAGATATTTTTGAAAAATTAACTAAATCCTAGTTTCTGGCCAAAATACAGGTGAAATCTTGTCTTTTCTATGAAAGACAGAGTTGCTGTTCTCATTTATGTAATATCTTTTGGCAGAAATCATTCTATACTCAAATAAAAGACACAGATCTTATTTCTAATTAAAACTAAAACATCTTTGTTGTAACTGTGGTAAATCGGTGCACAAGACCCTGAGAAATGACCCTGACAGTTCAGTGGCTGATAACCATCAGTGCCTCACTCCACTATCCTGCCGTTCGTTAAATCCCTAAAGCAGTTTTAACAACCTACATTAATCCTCTTTCCTAGCTAAGGCTTCATTTGACTCTCCTCTCCAAAAGACTGGACCTCATTTGAAACAGAGAGGCTGACATATTACTTGTGTGGCCTAGTTTTGCCCCAACTGTGTCCTGTGTCCCCACTCTTGTGGTAAAAACCAACCTTTCAGACAACTTTTAAAGTTTGTTCTTATGCACTTATTGCTTTAGCTGTGCTGATTCAAACCTTTACTCCGCATAGCAAGATCCACTCCTACAGACTGTACACACTGACTTTGTTTATTACTCCTGTTATTCATGTTATTCCTGCTATTATTCTGTGCCCTTCTTGCGACTTTGAAGAATCCAGGGTCTTTTCCAAGAGGTCTTTACTATTCTGTATTTGTATATTGATTTTTTTTCTACATTGTAGATTAATATTAAAGACACAAAAACAATTAAGGGACAGATATGGAATTACATAGCAAAAAAAATAAGTTTGGTCTCATTGAAGCCCTGAAAATCCCAAATCAGCAATTTAACAAATAGTAATTAACAATCATAGATAGATTACATATATTTTTCAGTATCAGGTCAATCCACATGAAAATGCAAGTGTACATGCACCCTGAGACCCATTAGAGCCTTATGCTACACTTTTCAGTACAAACAGTACTGGGTGAGGGAAATTTTCGATTCTTAGATGCAGCTCGATTCGTATGTGGACGATTCTGAATCGATTCCTAAAGGCCAAAAATTGATTCAGACTTGCCAACATTTTGATCTGCTAGTATGCTTGTTTGATTCTTTATTTGAAAGTACGCATAGTACTGGATCTTGCATTTCCCCTATGTTGTCCAAAATAGTACCAAGTACCAAGTACTCATGCAACGAGGAAAAATAAATCCTGTATTTGTTGCATCAGTAGTCTATAATTGTAGACTTCTGAATTGTAATCAAATTCAATCATAAGGCGCCAAGAGATTCCCACCCCTAAACACCAGTTATATTTGCTGTGTATAAAGTGAATTTGCATATTCTGTTTCACACAGTAAACAGATTTCAATCTGACCAACTAGCTACCAAGTGTAAATGCTTACGGTAAAAATCTTAATAGTATACAATCCAGAACCCAGTCACATACAGTGACTAAAGAGGGTAAGTTTTTCCCATTCTGATGGTTGATGTGAAGATTACTGCTGATAGATTGTAATTAGCTGCCTCATGATTTAATGCATGGCGCTTCTGTCACAAGATTGGCAGATTAGATAATTGCACAAATGGGTAGGTGTTCAAAATTGTATAATTTTTAAATTATGAGCATAGTTTTAGAAAGTGTGAGCTCTACATAGTTCAGCTAGCCACTAGTTGATTAAATTGCACTTGTGTCTAACTATGCTTATTATTCTCACCTCACGTCTACCCATTACTAAATCATAAGATAGTATGAGCAGACAGTGAGAAAAGCACCCCTTTACAGCTGTACTAAATAAAACACTATTACCTTGCAGCATATTATCTAATTGTTTGTCTTGTCATGTCGATAATGGAAAGGCTTTGGAATGTGAATCACAGGCTTAAAAGTGATTATGATTTCAGCAGTAGTTTAGTCTGATTCTATAATAGTGCAAACCAGTTATTTAACCAGTAATTTTTAAATAAGCAAATAGAATCAAACCACAGTGCAACATGTAATGAAAGTATACCCTGTGCTAGATTCAAAACAATTCATCAGTTTATAGCTATTCAGAAAAAGAAAGTTGAGTGGGGAGAAAACTCAGACATTTGGGCTGGAGTTTGGACTGCTTTAGCTTGTCGTAAGAAGCAAGCCCCCCCTCTCCTGTGAGTAGAGTCAGTAGAGAGAAACAACAGACTTAAAAGAAGGAGATAGGGTAGTGGAAGAATGCAAAAACTCTCATGACATGTATAAGAAGTGAAGGGAATTTATGTAATGTTAGATTGGAAAGGGGGGGTGGGGGGGGGGGGTGCTTCAGGCATGTTCCTCTTCCCAAAGCCTTGTTATTTCTAACTAATACTTCATCAAGTAGCCTATAGCCAACTCTGCCTCTAGAACTGCAGTAAATCTGTCAACCACTTTTATTATACACCTTTATTATGGCTGGTCCAGCTTTGCTGTATTGCATGTAGATCTAAGTTAAGGTGTTTGTATCCTATTAATGTGTCTCTGTAACTAAGCTAGGCCCTTCATCTCTGAAATGTGCTCACCATTTAAATTTTCATTCTTCAAGGTTACTTTATGAGTGCCAATTAGCTACATGCTGAAAAAGGAGAAAAACAGAATGCATTATTTATATTATCTGAGCATTTAAATACTGAAAGAACAGACTTACAAATATCGCTTGTACCCTTGTCTGTTGTTTCCATTAATATCCCAGACGCTTGTACCTCAGGCTAACACAGATTGCATTATTAGAATCTATTTTCACAAGTGTTTACATATAAATGTCATATTTCAGAGTTTTGCCTCCAGAGAACAAGGATGGCAGCGTGGTGGTAATATTTGTAATACTTCCATTTCATGGATAATTTGTTGGATGTTATCCTTCACTGAGTAAATGGCAGCAGCTGCTTCCTGAACAAAGTCTTCTCAGATTTTCAGTGCTTTTTCTTCACTCTTAGGGTTAGCAGGATTCTTAAAATGTTTACTTTCACACACAAGCTTGCTTTCTTTCTAAAAAAACACATAACCTTTCAGACAGTTTGGAAATGAAGAGTTATGATATACAACCTATAGTACAAAACTTTCAGGTCAAAAACTATTTTATAAGATTTTATTGATTTACTTTTTTAAAGTGTCATGCACTTGTACTCATTAAATGTTTTCTAAAAACATTTTATCTTGAAAGACAATGCACAGAAGGCCTGCATAATGATGCATCTGGAAAATTAGCTGGGAAAGGTCAGTGTGGCATCTAGTCCCACCTTCAATCAGTATCATTGTTTGGACATTTGTGAAATATCAGCCTCAAGAACACTGATTTCCACAGTCCATTTCTAATTGCAGTTTTCCTTTAACACACAGATGAAATGCACAATCCTTGTTTTTTAAAAAACTATATCCAAATGCAATTCTAAACTGAGTAAATTAACTGTATTCCACCAGAATAAATACACTCTTTGTTAGGAATACATTGAGTACATTTTTTTATTTGCCAATACTGATTAATACCTACTTATAACTAAGCAAACAAGAGCATTATGTAATAGTGTAGCTGTTAAGTAGAGCAACGCAGCAGTTAATTAGGTATTTTTGTCACATTATATAATTTTTTTTACTTTTCAAAACAAGCTTATTTGGGGAGAAAAGAAATTAAGCTTAGATAAAAATAGATTAAAGATTAATTTTATTATATGGACGTAGGATGTAGGTAATTCCACATGCAGGTGGTCAGTGTTCTTCATTTACTATGTACAGTAGAACTGATTTACAGAATCAATTCACAAGGTCCCAATTCGATTGATTTCTAATTCAATTAGATTTCATTTAATTCAATATCGATTCATTCAGTAATATTTGCCTTACAGTTACAAACTTTGTTTAGATATGAAAAAGATTTCTGAAAGAGAACGATAGAACTGATGTTGTAATTGCACAAGAAACACTCCACCTGCCATTATTACAACCATTAGCATTTTTATGAATAATTATCTATACATAAATAAATCTACATGAAGACAAATATTTTTATATACACAATATGCACAGAAAATCATCTTGTGTATTTTTTATATTATTTTTTATATATACCTAACTCTAATGTTTTTTCAATCTTCTGCAACTATCTGAAAATGAACAAATTAAGCTGATATCTTTAAAGCTGTGACTGTGTCCACTGTCTGAAATGTCATTTTAAAATGACACAATTGTAATTGATCACAATGCAACAATGAAAAATTTATATTTCTTGTTCCTGGGCACCCCCTACATTTAGGATGCGTTGAGACGTCAGGACACATTTTCTGGACAAGCTGAGAAAATCATCACTGAAAGTAGCCATTAAATGCTTTAAAGGAATATAAACTCATTATTTAAGAACCCCCCTCACAGTCCTTAAGACGTTAATATTGAAAATCTTCATGAACATGGTTTGCATGCAAAACAGAAATAAAAGAAGAGTAAACAAGCTGGTGAATTTTCCAAAGTGGGTGTTACTAAGTGATGACAAATGTTGCTTTTTCTGCATTTTATAAGTTCTAAATCTTCAGCAACTCATAGGCAATATGTTACAAAACATGTAATTTGACCAATTTGCTTTTGCATACAACTGTAAAAAGTTCACAAAAACACAGCTTGGCAGCAGATGTACTTCTGTTGGACAGAATAAAAAGCTATTATAACTATATCTACTCATTATCTCATTATCTGTACCATTAAGACTGAAAATCAGCATTGTGGTGTGAAACCAGCACTGCTGTAGGTGGTATGATGCCCAGCACCACTCGTAGGTCAGTGTTTAAACAATGACACATCACTAGAGTAGATGCAACTGTGTGAGTTTGCACATGGAGGTGTTGAGCCTCACTGTGTGGCCTGGGGGAGAAATGTGTGGCACGGCGGAAACGCACAGGCCGTCTGGGGGAATTAATCCTGTTAGATGTGGCCGCGCGTGCCCTCGGATGCGTGATGTGGGGTGTGAAATGCTGCTGCTGCATGGCCATCAGCACAATTTATTGAAGCCTGAATGTGCATGCTGAACGGAAGAAGTTCCTCAACCGTTTCATCGTGCCCGTGCATCTTTTTAAGTGTGTTCAAAGACTGTGTTTGTGTATGTTTACGCTCTCAGCCATATGCAAGCCAACAGAATGTACTTAAGCTTCATAGCCCCATGCATCTTGACAGACATATTTGAAGCAGTACACAACAAAATAAACAGGCAACCAGAAAAACTAATAGTTGTAGTTACACACAGAGGACTGTACTGTTTTTGTATACTGTAATGTCTTTGCTATCAAACTGACCAAAAAATACTCCTTGTGCTAAAAAGGTGCATGAGCAGGTAATTTTCGTGAGCAGCATATGTTATTTTGTTTTGTATTCACTTTATTGTTGTAAAAGGGGTTGTGCATCGCTGCGTGTCCTTGACTGTGTACGAATGTTGATTGCACGCGCCGAGTAAAGATAGCAATGAACGACTGACTGTCAGTCGGTGACACACCTGTATTTTATGTTCAGTTGCACCTCACTTCCAGAACACATGCCCATCATTGTATATATATTTACCATTTCTATTTAAATGACACAGGCGCAAGACGTGACTATTGACGTATAAGATAGGGCCACATATTTATAAGGTCTAAATATTCAAAGTTTAATTTTTCATGCAGTTACAGCGCATAAAATATGGGCTGGATCCATGCAGGATCCAACAGACCAAAAAAAAAACCTTAAAGCAACAGAACATCTAGTTAACCAAGAACTGTGGACAGAAGAATACTTTTGCTACAATCAGTAAAGGTATGTTCAGAAGAGAAAAAGGAACTGTATTTTATTAAAAGAGCCCCTTGCCAACTGTGAGGCACGGGGGGGGGCGGGGTGGGTGTATATATAATATTTTTGGTAGCCAGTGGCATTGGCTATATGGCACAGGTAGATAGATTTTCCAAATTACCAGCAAATTTTAAACCATTTTTCAAAAGGCTGACGCCAAAAAAAAGGATGGTTTATACAAACGGATGATGATCTTTAACATATCCTAACCACCTCCATCCTAACCACCTCCAACTCTTAGCAGACACAAAACTGAAGCTGTTGGAATGGCCCTCTTAATCCTTTTAAACAAGCAGAGAATTTGTGGCTAGTTATGTATGCAAAACAATCCAAGACTATCTTCCACACTCGAGGCCTGTAAAAAGTAATTGGACTACCCTTATTATACCCTAATAAAAAAGTGTTTGCCACATTGTTGATTTTTGGCCTAAAGCGTAAAAGGTGTCAAAACAGCACATCCATGAGATTCTATCAGCTACTGTGTTGTGCCAGTTCCTGAAGATGGCATTACAAAACTGGTCTCCTCTAAAGTGTGTATTTAGAAGTGGTATTGAGCAGTGTTGAAATGTCTTTTTCAGCTGTACGCAATAGATAGCAAACAGAAAATTTAACATGCCATTTACTGGTGGCAGAAATAGCTTTTCCTGCTTCCACTGCTTATCTATTCAAAAAATCTGTCCCTATCTGTTGCATTTCTCCTTATTTAAACACCAGCTCAGCCACAACATAGTTTTTTCTCTATAGTTAGGGCTTTATTTTTACCTTTTCCATTCAGCTTTTCTCATTCATTAAAAAAGTGATTGCCATTGGATGTTTTACGCCAAATTAGACATTTTGTGACTAAACATATAACACAATATTATCATAACATTCAAAGTAATGGTTATAATTCTGAATTCTCTGCTCAACAACACAATTTAGCTCCTAACTGTTAATGCAGTGCAAAAATACACCTAAACCATTGCTACACCCATAGAACAGGGCCATCTACTGCCAGTTTTCTTAGTATCCCCATGTGGCAGGGAGCTCACTGTCCTAAACTGTGGAACTCACTCCTTCAAACTTTTCTTGATCTCTCCTCTTTTTTGGGGTTAAAACTCCAGCACAGTACTCACCTTTTTTAGTACTTTTTTATCGTTTGATTGTCTTTGTTTTTGTATTTGAAAAAAATATATATCATTGATGTTAAAAAGTTCCAAATTTATAAAAATGGATGCTATATGTGGGTGTTTTAATTCCGGACAGCTGGATCAGAAAATCAGTTTTTTTTAGGGTATTTCCACTATATAGTGGACAGAACCTACTAAAAATGGTTACATGCAGTATCAGTATCAGGAATACAGAGCCCTGATACCACCAAGCAGTTACTGATGCGCACATCAGCCTCTAGACGACGTCTCTCTGAAGCCAGCAGCATGCCCTTGGTGTGGGATAATCTCTTGCTTGAAACAAACTGCAGTAAACATGCCTGTTGCAAAATCTTAACACCAGTATTTTGAGAAATGAAGCGAACAGTAGACTTCAAAACATTAATGAAAAATTAGCGGGGGCTGCTTGGCTGCGGACGTCACCCCCCTCTTTCCAATCCCTAAACTATTGATGCATGAATACTGATACTGGTACTTCATCGCTCAAGTCAGAATTATATATATTTAGTCCCAGATCCACAGCACAGGATCCACTGAACCTAGAGCGGACATTAAGTGGATCTTAATAAGTTAGCCTAAACTGTGTGTGTGTCAGCTGTACTATTTAAAAATATTTAAACCTATATTGTTAAGTATAAAAGGCGTTGCTACAAAATTATACTTGCTGCCTTTGAATGATGGTCATCTATTACAGTTTATTAAATGTAGGTAATTCACAAGCTCAGCAAGTTTATTGTATCTTATTTGGGACACAGAATGCTGCCTTTTTCAAATTAAAACTAATGCAGTGCTATAGGCACTTATTAAGTAGTTAGACTTGGTATTTTTATTAGTTATTGGTATACCGTACCCCAGCTACTTTAAAATCGGGTATCATATAGGATGGAAAAAAGTGGTATCTGTACATCCCTCTCCAAGGTTTATTGATTTGTGCGGGGAGATCCCTCAGACAAGCTACTATAGGTAAAAACTTAAAAAACTCATAGTGACTATGTTTGTGAAGAACATGTGAGCATGGAGCTATGACAGAACTGTGTAGGTGAGCCATTATCCCTCTACCATTGAGTTTCTGTCCCCAGCACTTTGTATGTGCTGTTGTGTTACAAATTAACACTGAAGTTGGCATTTAACACATTTTTATAATCAACATTCTTGATTATACCAATTAATTGTTGCAGCCCTAGTATCGAAACAGCTGTTGAGAATCACAGAATCTCTGCTATTGAGACACCCCAATTTCCTATATGTTAAAGTTAATGGCTGATGTATATTAAATTATAAACCAATGCCAGAAAACTGTGGGCTGTAGTAAGCTGTTCTGCATTTTATGATGAGACATGATATTCACTGTCCGCAATAGGATGATGCAAAAAAAATTAAAAGGACAACCAGATATAGTCATCCCTGTGGGGAAAACTGGAGGGTTTGATCTCATGGTGGAGAAAGTGTAAGTGAAAACACATTGTAAAAGCAGCATGTGTCTTCTGTCTCTGAAGAAACTGAAGGGGGTCACTGGGTACCCCACTGTTTTGCCTTGGTCATTGCTGCTGCAATACACATCTGGAGAAGCTCATTCATCATAGTATCATAGCTGTACCCTTGTTGATAATGGTTAGGAAATTTGCATAATAATAATAAAATACTGTTGTGGCTGAGAGGAATAATATTGCACTAGCTTTGATTTTTAAACACCAATCTTTTGTAAATTGGCATGTTCAGCTGTGTGTAACAGAGTGGATTTGACTAAAATATATATTTTATGCATCACTGGTTTGAATACAGAGCTTTGAAAAGTAATTTGACCCCTTAGAAATCATGTTTGACCTCTGCATGTGAGTAATTTAAAAATGTTCACAATTGTAGAGATCAAGACCAAATGTTTGCTTGATATGTGTGTATATGATTATATTAACAACTTGGGTTGCAAAAAAGTATTTTTTTTCCCCGCAGTGTATATGCAACCTTACATATCATGTTATTGATGATACACTTAGGGCCCTATTTTAGTGATTTATATTGATTGAGGGTGTATCAGTGTGTGTTTGGTATTGCGAGTATGCATAAAACATGCCTTGCACATCTCAAAACATGCAGAAGGCATGCTCTAATTAATTAATAATAATTAATTTGGGGCGTATCTTGTAATAAACCAACCTTACATATCATGTTATTGATGATGCACTTAAGGCCCTATTTTAGTGATTTATATTGATTGAGGGTGTATCAGTGTGTGTTTGGTATTGCGAGTATGCATAAAACATGCCTTGCACATCTCAAAACATGCAGAAGGCATGCTCTAATTAATTAATAATAATTAATTTGGGGCGTATCTTGTAATAAACCAACCTTACATATCATGTTATTGATGATGCACTTAAGGCCCTATTTTAGTGATTTATATTGATTGAGGGTGTATCAGTGTGTGTTTGGTATTGCGAGTATGCATAAAACATGCCTTGCACATCTCAAAACATGCAGAAGGCATGCTCTAATTAATTAATAATAATTAATTTGGGGCGTATCTTGCAATAAACCAATCATTGTGTCACTTGCCATTCCCTTTAAGATCCAGGTGTGGTGATGGCACGGTGCTTCTAAGCAGAGAAAATTGACCTGCTTGTGTATGTTGTAAAGGTGCGTGGGCAGGTAATTTATGGGAAGAGTAATGTTATTTTATTGCGTATTCTGTTTTATTGCTGATGTAGAAGTTGGGTTCGGGTGCTTCTGTGTGACCTTGTGTGTGTGTAATGAGCAGAAGTGTACACGCATTGAGCACACACAGTGCTCCTCGGTCACCAAGATAGCAGTAAAGGTATGACAGTTGACTGCTGTTAGGGTTTAAATCAGACAGTGGTGCACCTGTGTTTGCCAAGATAGCAATACGCCAGAAATTATATCATAGATATATTTGTAAGCTCCATTGTTAGTTAAAAGATTTGCAAGGCCTAAAATAGACTGTTGATGGGGTGTAAGATAGCAATGAGCCTTGCGCAGGGTGCAAGATATGGCCTTTAGTATATCCAAAATTGAAGAAAAATAAACAGTATTGGGCCAATCTTCCTCTATTTAATACCACATGCAAAATTAAAGCAGTGATAATTTTCTTTGTATCATGCCTCAAAAGGAATGTTTAAAAAGTGTCATATTCCACAAAAAATTTGCTTGTATATATTGTTCAGCCCTTTTCAGAACATATGCATCCACTTGGTTATAGAGACACTGACTCGTACCTTACTTGATTACTTGATTTCACAGTTTAATTTTATTTTTATTTTTCAGAAAGTTGTTTGTTCTCTCTAAGAGGGGCGCTCAAAGATTTAATACAGTATAGTAGAATTAGTGGAAAACAGCATTTTCAACACAGGGTGAAGTCTGTTTTTAGAAACAGAGATGTGTATCCAGACATGACTAAAATGTTCACGCCACCACTGAGCTCATTGACAAATAGTGGGTAATCCACTCTGTAATTTTTGACGAGGGAGAAAAACAGAGGCATGTTCGATGAAGACAGAAAATAATCACAGAGGAGCACCAGTGAAAGAAAGAATTACCCCATGACCCCATGTAAATTGAATCCAGTTTGAAAAGGGCTTAAGACTCATTTGCAATTTAGACAAATCTATTGACTTTTAAAGTGGTAAAACACTTTTGCATTCCACTGTATACATTCTGCAATAAATTGTCTTTTGTAGAACATGTAACTTAAGACAGCAGTTATTTTTCTTTCTTGCTAGAGCACAAAGACAAATGTGTCCGGGTTTCTGCAGGTTTCTTGCCAAGACTTTTATTTTTACTTTGTTTTTGCTTGTATTTGTCCAAAGGGTTTATTCTAAATTGAATGTACTCCCCTGAAGTTCATGAAATAATTTGGATTCTCAAATCCCATCTGCCATTGAAGCTGAGCTAAACCGTCCCCCTGCGGTGCTGACAAGAAGAGACAGAATCTCCAAAGAGCCTTTCAGATGCTGATTTCCCTATTAACACTGGTGGAACTAGAAATTGAAGTCAGCTCTAATTGCAGAGTACAATACAGCAGCAAAGTACATATCACAGCTGTTAGCTGTGAAATGTCTTTTGTATTCTCTAGGATACGAGCACATAATGAATTGACTGGCTTTTGTGTGGTTGAAGTACCTTTTATTTTCCTTGATAGACCCTCTTTTGGATACAGTATAAGGTATGTTTGTGTAACCGTGTAACCGACAAAAAGAGAGCGAGGAATTACTATTTTTTTGGCATCAGCAAGGAGAGATAGGGTAGATCTTTAGCTTTAAAAGGAATCAACTATACTGGACTGAACTGTTCTACAATCACTTCTCTTCAGATAATGAGTTCTGCACCTACATTACTGCAAAAAGTGTTATACTGCACTGCTGTTGTTTTCCTCTGCTCATGCTATTCAAGTTGTCTCTAATTATAATATTTATGCATTTCCACAGAATTAATTTTGCAGTCTGTTTCTTTATCGTACCTATTCGCTCTTGCTCGTCAATCAACTTATTGTGACTTAATTTCAAGATGGCGGTGCCCGAATCATTGCCTCAAGTTCTACTGTGTGTAAACAGCTGCAGCTCCAAAACTGAAATGAAACTATACCAAAATGGTAAAAGGTAAACGGACGTTTGTGGGTTTTTAATGCTATTTTTCGAGCCTCCACCTTGCAACCTACAGAACTGAAAGGATCTGCTTTTTGCCAGGTACCACAGGTTACACTAAGGTAAAGAGATTTGGTGGCTAAAAGTTATGTAGACACATTAGAAATAATGGAATAGAAGTATGCAAATTGATTATGAAATGGTACCTTGGGGGACGGCTTGAGAATACCCACACCTGTATAAGTTGTGAGGTGTTTTCTTGTAAGTGTGGTTGAATACTGGTTAGCGTGCTCATGGCAAGGTGACATAAATTATCTGAGGCTAGATAGTGAATGCCAGATGAAGGGGGCATTGCATTTCTGTAGGTGTGTGGGCTTTTAATATCCTCGATCCACAGTATCATGTGTGTATTGAAAATATGTTGTAGAAAGGATTACCACACACATTGCACAGCACCGTGAGTGGACATAATGGTGACCGGTAACGCCTGTCTACAATTGTTTATGTGATCAGACATTTGACTTACATTTACATTCAATGCATTCATTTTCCTCAAAACTGTCACTGTGCTAAAGACTTTTAGTTTTTCTCTCTCTCTTAAAACATCTCCTAATATCTTCTCATCTGAGTTTAATAGAGTTATTTCTAATTTTCATCATATCAACAACAGGTTTGGTAAATTGTAAATTTGGTAAATCAGGTGAGCTGCTGATGGAACTGAACATATACAGATGCTGGCTGAGAGCACCAGGAGAAATCTGGAACTACACTTTGTTCTTCAGCTTGGCTCACAGGATATACTAAGTTAATAATGAGAATTCCTTGTTACGTTTTACTGTGTGTATGCTTATTTGCAGGTAAAAACACTCATATTGCTGAGATAAATGGATTAGTGTAATTTGCTTTGGTGCCTAAAACTTTTGCACAGAACTGTATATATATATATATATTTTTTTTTTTTTCATGTATTGGCCAGACCTAATGTAAATTCATGTTCTGGCATTGGCAGCAGGTGCAAATACTATATACAACTAAAGTCTTTGTCTCTGTTTAGCATATCATGTTTTGTATTGAATGGAACTGAAATAGGGGGAAAAAGCATATATCTAAAATTGTTTTCAAGTCCAGATGTATTATTTCAGTCTGTAGCCTTGCCTATGCTATCATCATCACTTAGCATTTACACTGCGCCTGACAAGGCTGAGTCTTTGTAGTGTCTGCTGATCAAAGCCAGCAAGGAGGGCCTACCTGGCATGTGTGCCACCCTCTTACCCAGTCTTGCTCTGGGGGACTGATGAATAGCAGAAGGCAACACTTCGCCAATTTATATGAGCTTCATACAGTAAATGACCACAGTCCTCTGGGAATATGAACTGTTTACTGCTTTCCTTCATCTAAAAGCAGAGCAGGGCTTTCATGTGAGGTTTTTGATGTAGTGGTAAAAACTGTTTCTGTATTGATTTTTTGGGCTAATTGTCAACCTCATAAGAACATTGAGAAATGTGCTGGCAAAAAAGAAAGTTTTGCCAGCACTGCACAAAATAAAAAAAATAAAAAAATAAAAACTTAAAAAACTTCGACACAAGGGTTGAAAGTCGGTTACATAACAGAGGGGTAATTCATTACAGTTTTTGTTTCAGAGGTGAACTGGCCTTGCTGAGCCTTAGTCCCATGAGATTTCTGTTCCAATGACAAACACAACACTGCACACAAAATGTTTAGAGTGGAGAGTTTTTTTTAATCTTTTAATGGATTTGTTAGCATTTTTATTTCATATTCATTAAACTCAATATAAGAAAAAAATTTAAATAGACTTCTCAAGTATAATATAATTATTTAGCAATTTCAAAATGGCATGTTAGAAATTACTAGTGTGTTTTGGGTACAGTAAAGGCCCACCAGTCAGCTACAGATATATTGTTAGTTATTTTGCAGTCTACTATCTGTACTGCAGTGCTGTGTTCAGTCATAGTAGTGCCAGGTGGCTAATCAGTATCAATCAATCAAACTATACTCGCCATATAATATACTCGCCTGTGAACTATTGAGAACCATTAAATTTCCAGTGTTTATTGTGAGCAGCGTAACTTTTGTTACATTTGTGGGACACAAAACTCACAGACCAATTGCGTGTGTGTTTTTACCAAAGATGCTCCTTCTATTGTCTTCTACTGTCTGCAGCCTGGTCTGGAAATGAGGTTCAGGTAATTTTTTTGTCATATTGATATATTGGCAGCAGAAAACATAGGTGCTACACTGACTAATTTGAACCCTGACAACAGTCAACCACTAAGAAATGCCATTAAAATAGTAATCCGTTATTTTTACCAGTAAGTCAGAATGCAACTGTCTCTTAAAGGAAATGGCAGGTGAAATGCTGATTGGTTTACTGCACACTATGCCCAAATACACCCATGAAAACTAAAGAGAATTACTAAATTACTACTAAATACTTTAGCATGTTTTGAGCCATACAAGGTGTGTTTTTGTGTTCTCACAATACAAAAGACACACGACCTGCCCTAAATCAAGCTGGGCTGTGATTTTTTTTTTGACATTATACTGTCACTTTTTCTTTACACAATGTCAGGGGTCCCAAATTACATCAGAGCGATATTTACTTGAAATCAAATTTTAGTGCTAATGCTCTCCTTGTCCAAGTAAAACTTATCGAATTTACCTTGAATAAAATCATTACATTGACTTTCACTGAAAGTTAAGAAGGTTTTCCCAGGGCTCTGATTGGCTTAGCAGACTAAGGACTGACACTACTGCCCAAAGGTCGCAAGTTTGAATGCAGACTGAAGCCAGAGAAGCCTCATCACTCTCATTGTGATACTGGCTGGCACAGGTGTCTGTTGGCTGATGTATTAGATCTGGAAATCCAACACTTTGTTCCAAGAGCTTTGGCTGCTTAGTGATGCTTCGTTGGCAGCAAATGGAAAAGAGGCAGTGGCTGAAATCATCTTCTTGTCGTCATCCTACTTGTCGAGAGAATTGCAAGTCCAAGTGAGTGGGTGGGTTTGGCTTAGCTGAGTTTTTGAAAATAGTTTTTGAGCTTCTTCTCACAAATCCTTCAATGCTGTCAACAGACCTTTTGCAAATAGTGTTGGGATTTGTAGTCACACATTTCCGAACACAATGGGTTTTACATTCTGCGTAAATTTACCTGTGAGGGTTTTCTGTGTTTTCTTTTTAAGGATTAAAATGTTTAACTCCAGATAAAAAGCTCTGCTTATTATGTGTTAATCTAATTAGGGAATCAATAAAACCAGAGTGAAGCTAAACTGGAGGGACCCACTACTCAGTCCAGTGTTCACTTCGGATCAATTTAAAATGAAAATAAAATTAAAATACTGATTAAAAACACAAAATAATGGTCTATAGATCTTCTGTAATTAATGTTGGGATTTTTCTTTACACATTTCAGAACACAACGGATTTTTATATTGTGCATGAGTTTAACTGGGGGGGGGGGGGCTTTCTGTGTTTTCTTTTTGGATCATCCATCATTTATTTAGTTATGTGTCCATCATATTCATCAATTTTTCTTTTTTTTTGTTTACAACTGAGGATGTGATTAATCAAAATAATCAGTAGTTTAGTCAATTACTAATATCTTCAATCTTTTAAATATTGATTGAACATATCTTAGCTCTAATGTGGTCTGTTCAATCCTGCCTCTTCCTAGCAGATCTGTCTACTCTAAAAAGCTCTAAGCCTCATTCTGCCCTCTGGCATCAGCCTTTTTCAGTGTGGCACACACAAACACACACACACACACACACACACATATATATCCCACTGAATTCTGATGCTCCATATCTACGAATTTTCAGCTTTATGTTTAAAGGTTTCTATTCTTTGCCTCCTGGGGGAGTAAGGGGCATCAGAGTAATATGCACCAGGGGGCTTTTCATCAATTTGTTTGACTTCTTTTTCCATGGAATCTTCAGCTAAACTTTGGTCATCAAACCCTGATAAACAGAATACCCGGAAAACCTTTAGGCTGTAGACCAATAGTGAGTTAGCCATATCCCATGCTAAGCTTATCTCAGTGTGATTGGCATCTGATTATGGTGAATGTGAATTGGAAGACTAATCTGCTACTTTCAAAACACCCTCTTTGGGAGGATTGGGATACAACTTAGAATGTATTTGCTTGAGTTTTTTTGTACTTTTATAACATGAGCAGGGCTGATTGCATTCTGGTGCCATGCCACATCTCCAGCATGCTGACGTAGGTGCGAAAAAAATCTGGTTCGCCTGTGATCTGATAGATCTCTGGATCAGAGAGGCACTGCTTTTCACTCTCAACTACACCAACAATAGACCTTTTTCACACTTTCGTAAAAAGTAAATACGCATGAAATCAATACAATCAGAGAAAACTAAACCAGAGTGACCCACCATTCAGCCCAGCATTCACTCTGGTTATTTTTAAAAACAGTGATTAAAAACACTAAACTCAACATCAACACATTAATGATGATCAGTGTTATTCACAGGCTCTTTATATACCAGACCAGGGTTAAAGGAATAGCTAAACACATATAATTTTTTAAATGATTAAATATCAAAAGGCATTTTGTAGATAGAAATAGGGCCTATTCACTAGAGAAATCATGGATTTTTTCAACATTAGCTAAAACAAACTAAAAAAAAAATGTGAACAGGACATTTCTAGTTAGAACCCTAAAACTAGCCTTATGTATTTGGGTTTTTCTGTAACTGATGTACTCTTAGTGGAAAATTGCAAAAATGAAATAACTGCTCCTCAAGCAACATACTGTTGTTTGTTTCTCCCAAAAAACTATTTAGCTAATATTATCTGTTTACTGGACTGTGTATGCTTCCTCCAAATTCACATCATTTTACTTCCCCCAGATAAACAAAATAGCGAGGTGGCAGTCCAGTGTAACTTCAGCTTTATCTAGACTGTCCCCCAATGCACAAACATTACCATTTCACAGTTGCCATCAGACTGATGAGCTATAGTTAAGGTCTGTCATGAAGAACTAATGTAGATAGATTCTGAATCTGGAACAGCATAGTCACAAATTAAATTTGAATCATGTGGACCCAATGTGATTAAAAATTTATACAGAATATTGCTTTTGTTCTCCCCTTTTCTGCTGAAGTGACTGTGTTACAGTGTCTTCCAACAATGAACTTAAACAAGTGCTACATTATAGCAGTGTGTTTTTAAACATATGCTTGTGCGTAATTGTGGATACATAGCCTACTGTTTAGTTTAGCTTCCCGCAGTGGGGACACAGTTGGCAGCGTCTTTTGGACTTGGCCTCTAATCAACTTCATTGTGTTTGTGTGGCACTGAGTTTTAGTGAGGCAGCAGCAGCAGTCTTGCACTGCCACTGGGGGAGGTTTAATAGCAGGAGTCTTAAATAATGGTTACTGATACGATCACTTCCATTTTTTTAGAGCTTATTTAAATTTAAATTGGGTAGGGTCACTCTAATGATCTACTCTAGGTTAAGAAATAGGAGGATCACAAAGGAATTGGGGGAGCTGTGTAATCTGTCACTTCGTAGATGCGTAATAGCCTTTGTAAAACATCTGTGGACAAGTACAAGATGGCATCTCATTCTGATTGTCTGTGGTGATAAGAAGCTGCATCCAAACATGGTCTGCAGCTAAATCTTGCTGCCTGCACTCATTAATGTCATGTTTAAAGGTGGTCACAGTAAAATGCATGCAGTTCGCCTCTGTATGTGAAAAAGGATTGTTTTGGTTTGTTCTTGTTATTTTTTACCAGTCTTGTTTACTGGATTGGAGCCATCTATAATGTTTAACATAATTTCATTTAAACAATTGCCAGCCATCTTTATGCTTTGTTTGGCTGTAGAGTTATTGATTTTTTTTTGTTTGTTTTCAGAAGATTACAGTCAATTCAAGATTTTTACTCCAGTAAAAGTATAAAAGTTCTGATTACAAAACGAGTGTTCCCGGGTCAGTTTGGCCCAGTACACGGTTAATTATCCAAAAGATGTCCGAAACCAAAAAAATCTATACAAGCAGTTTGTAATATTTTAAGGTCCATTGCTAATTATTCTATCAATATTTAGTACAATGGTGTTACTTACCTCCAACAGGTAATGGTTAAATTAGGATAATGCATTCGTTTTTAATAACAAAAATACATGTTCAATTTTTTTGTTTCACTACTGTATTACTTTTGAAAGACCATATAAAACAAAATAGTTTTGAATAACATTAAAATATAACATTGCAATTTTGTTTTACTTTTAGTTTTTGCAGGGGGTGGTTGAAAATATGTGAGATGAACCATTTTTTATCTTATATGTTGAATACACTAATTAAGGCAAGCAGTAGAAGTTTCATATATATATATATATATATATATATATATATATATATATATATATATATATATATATATATATTAGATTAAATTAGATTAAAATGTTAATGTTGCCAAATTTGGGATGCGCTAGGCTGCCTGTTTCAGCTACATATAAGCCCCTTGGAAAGAATGAATTTTAGTACAATACAAAAATAAAATAAAGAAGCTTAGATGGGACATTTCCAGAGTTTGAGTTCTCTTGAGTCTCTGTCACGGATCATCTTTATACTAGGCTACATACATCTGCTATATTCCTTCTGGAGTGTGATGGACGTATAAACCAATATTAGAAGATGCTATGAAAACAATCTTAAATAAAATGTTGTTTGAAAAATAATTACTCCAGTAAAGTATAGATGACCAAAAGTTCTACTTAAGTAATGCAACAAAGTATTTGTACTTAGTTACTTGACACCTTTGCTCCCAGCCCATTTAACCCACCACAACCCAACACACAAAATATAATCAAACATTTAAAATTGCAAACTTGCTCAACATAAGGCCAATTCCTGTGTTTGGCTTTGAGTGCCACTAACATTTATGCAGTGAAGGAAATTCTTAGTTATGTCCTAAATGTCTTGACTGCCTGTCTGGAAATGAGGTATGTACAGGTAAATTTCCGACGTATTGCTATCTTGGTGGCGGAAAACACCGGTGTGCCACTGACTGAATACAACCCTGACAACAGTTGACCATCAGATGTCCAACTTTCCGATCGTTGTTTCTTTAAATTCTTCTCTACCTTTTCTTACCAAAGTTAATTTCTGTGTATATATATATACACACTGCCCAACCTTACCATAAAGAGCTATAAACACTATTTGAATTAATGCATGATACAGGACAATCAGAACAAAATCAGAACATAAAATTAACTCTTATAATCTTATAATCCTTCTTATTGAGCACCATATGGTTCAGTATTAAGGATAAAGACGGGGTGAAAAATGTTTTTGTAGACATAAATTATTACTGTTCTTGGACAATAAAAAAACATGTATTAGAAGTGAAACTTTTTATATATTCTTATTGTCTCAGGTCCATTTGTCAGTTCAGTTATGTTTTATTTTTTCAGATATCTGACACGTTTCTCTTTGGTACAAGAAAAAACTGTACTTTCTTGTGCATTATGAGCTCTCTAATGATCCTTTTCCTTCTATGAAATTCTGTAAGCTTACTATGAAGTATAATTTATGTAATGCGATCCAAGGTGCACATGGTTGATTTATAGTGCAATTTGTTTTTGTGTTTGCCTTTTCATGAATTCATCTAAGAAAATGTAAAGCGTAATGTTCTGTTTGCCAACCATTGTATTTCTAATAACCCACAGTAATAGAAAAGGGAATTGGAACAGGTTTTTTGACTGGACTGTTACTTTTGTGGTATTCTGATTTTTTTTCCACTCTTTTTTTCTCTCTTTCTTTTTTCGTTCTTGCTGTTCTGTTTGCAGGGGGCATTTTTGAGACTCGGGAGAATGAGCCAGTGAGTGTGGATGAGTTAGCCTTCAAATTTGCCGTGACTAGTATCAACCGGAACAGGACACTGATGCCAAACACCACTTTGACCTATGACATTCAGAGAGTGAATCTCTTTGACAGTTTTGAAGCATCTCGAAGAGGTCAGCCTTCAGATCTTATTTGTCATCGTGTATCATTTGTGTTATGTCTCTGACATGCACAGGGTATTGAAAAGCATGTTTTTTTCCAATTCACTTTCTGTGCTTTTCTTCTTTCTGTGCCTTTTCTTTCTTCTCTATCCCTGCTCTTTTTTATGCATTAGTTGTTAATTCCTTGCTGTTTCTGTTTTCTCCTCCCTCTCTGTTTTCATTGTGTCCAATCATTGTGTTTCTGCTCTCTTTTCTCCTTCTCTTTTCTCTACATTCACTGATGGTTCTTTTCTTACAGTATGTGACCAGTTAGCTCTGGGTGTAGCTGCAGTGTTTGGCCCAGCTCACAGCTCTTCTGTCAGTGCAGTGCAGTCTATCTGTAATGCCCTGGAGGTTCCTCATATTCAGACCCGCTGGAAACACCCCTCAGTGGACAACAAGGACACTTTCTTTATCAACCTGTACCCAGAGCACACCTCCATCAGCAGGGCTATTCTAGATGTTGTCACGTACTACAAGTGGAAGTCCATTACTGTGGTCTATGAAGACAGCACAGGTGAGTTACAACTAAAAGCCATTTTTTTTCTCAGTAGAAGAATAAAATTACCTTGATTACTACAGTAAAACCTGTCATGAGGAGGAAAATGGTAGGATGCAAGTGAAAGCTCATTTCTGAAAGTTGATGTGTTGGGAAAGACACTTTCAAAATAACAGGTAAAAATAAGGGACCTATGGATGTTCTACTGACAGGTTACAGTTGTGTGCACTAGAAACAAGCCAGAAAAGGAATTTTATTAATAGGTGGGCCGCAATCAGTCCACAAAAAAGGGAACGAGTGGAGAATGACTTGGATACGTTCTGGCTGGCTTGAAGAAGTTGGTCAGCGGCACGGTTCCAGTGGTAGCTCTCAGAGCAAGAGGGCAGGCAGTTCTCTGTGTAGGAACAGTGGGAGAAAAAAAAAAGAAACATGAAAAAAGTAGAACCAAACAAACAACTATATGCCGTCCAAAGTGCAACACGTAGTGACTAGCATTTGCATGGTGTTTTAAATTGACATACTTGCTGCTGGTGAGTAAAGCCAGGTGCATTTATTACCAGTGTTCTATGTCCCTTCTCACTGCCCCAAATTGTTGTATATCGTGATGCCGGCCCCATATTTAGCTGAAATGGTTATATATTTCTAAAGTGGTCAGTGAAGAGACATATGGTCATCTCCTCTTCCTCACAGTACCAGTCATTTTGTAGCTAGTGATGATGGAAGAATGAACAGTCTATGATGCATTTAGTTCAGGAATATACTTTATTCAGAAGTATGTCCAAAGCTCAGACACTGACAGTAGCCAGAACACGACTTTTGACTCAGGGTCTATCTACCTACATACAAAGAGGCAGGGACAGGATGTTTGTGAAAACCAACAGGATGTTTGTGAAAACCAATTTGGCCAGTTACCCAGATGACACAGCTAAAATCTCATGTCCAGCTGTGCTGATTAACACAGTCTAAAGAAGTTTGACCTTTGGCCTATGAGGCAGAAATACTTAAGCTGGTAAATATAAGACAATATTAGAATTAATTAAGAACTTATCCTACAACGGTCTGCAGATGTGTGTCTGAAGGGTGCTGAAGAAAATAAATTCTTTAAATAATCGTGACTCCTACTCCTGGCGATTCTGAATCGATTTTAAATGCCCCAAAAGCGATTTCAAAATGTGTTTAGGTTTTATTTTTTGCCGCTTCTAATCCCAACAGTACTGCATACCGCATTATGTGTCCAATTGGCCACCATACACTCTAAAAAACAGAGGTACGATATGAGTACTTTTTTGTACTCAAAGGTACACTCTTCATAATTGTACCCTCAAAGGTACAATATTGGTCTTTACAGGGTCAATTTTGTTCCCTCTGAAGTACAAAGTTATTTCTACCAGCAATAAGTACAAATTTGTACCATTTAAGCAGCCAAAGGGTACATTCAGTATTCTGTACCACTGTACTAATAAACAATATATATTTTAATTGCAAATTTTTCATTTGAAAGCCAGACAATTTTCGATCCTCAAGTTTTTGAGCCATATTCAGTTGATGATAATGTTTATAATCTTTATAATCTTTACTGGCACAAAAACCATGGGTACAAAAAAGGACTCCCACTGAAAGGTACTTTTTTGTACCTCGATATAAGGTACATCCCCAGCGACAAGCTTTGTACCCTTTTAAGTACAAATCTGTACTTACTTTTCTTAGTGTGTAGAAGAAGGACGTCTAGGCCACCGTACAGCAAGCTAGTTAGATAGTCGGCTCCATTTATCTGTATGAAGTTTGCTAGCATGGAGCAAGAGAAGAACGCGATGAACGTACCGGGGAAGAGAGAGCTTGACATGGGCACAATTGTTTGCAAGCAGTATAAAAATAAAACTGAGGTAGTTCAGAAATACGACAATCACTCTGAGCTAAAAGAAGCTGAAAAGCGGTCAAAAGCAGCAGATCAGCAAACTCTGGAGCAATGCAACAAACTTCCCACTATGAAAATTTCCCACTCTATTGCTTGCTGTATCGCAAAAGATTTACCACCATGCAGCTCAGTTGAAGGCTTTTTTTGCGATAAAGCAGTGCCACGACTCTACAGTGAAACAAAGAATTAAATGGGAGAATTTCCAATTAATGCCGATAGACTAGCAATTGCGTGTGACCCCTGGACCCAGTCATATGTTTCTCTATGTTTAAAATTGAAAAAGACTGTGACGTGTTGTATTTTTAAGGTTACATTTAAAAGATTTACGAAAAATGAAATATGAAATGTTGCAAAAAGATTTGATACAATAAGGAACCAATTTTTTTTGTTTTAAATACATGTTCTATTTGTTAAAATTGCCATTTTTTCAATTACATAATTTAAGCAAAATTTATAGACCATGCTGGTGGTTTTCCCAGCACCTTGGACAGCGCAGCATCCTCTGGAAGAGAATGGCAGTGTGAACAGTGGTTGGCACCCCTTTCGTTTTCACCCCTCTGGCAGATACGTGCAGTTTTTAGTGTTTTACAAGTACATGCTGTACTCAAAAATGTATTTGTCATGATAACCATAACATATATCATCATATTACACAATTCCAGGTCCCAGATAGCAAATGAGTCGTGGCCCAATTCTGGCCCACACTTACCTTTTCATCCAGCCCACACACTGCTGTGGAATGACAGCAATGACTTTGTTTGGATGTGGAGGATCTGGACCGAAATAGAAATGTTGTTTGAACATTTCACATGGTCTGCTGCATGTGGGCCACATGTGGCCTGGGCATCAACTGCCATGACAAGCCTTAAATGTGGCTGCTACAGCTGGGCCAGTTTTGGAACACAATACACTCTCCATTGCTGTAACTGAATCGTAAAAAGCCTTAACTGGGTCACATTTGGCCTAGAATATATTTTATTTGGGGTATGTGTGTTCTTTTTGTGTCCAAAGAGCTAGGCCTAACCTTTTGTTTTCTCTGGATGCTTTGACGTGCTTTGTTTTTTACTTTTCTGTAGTTATGCCTTGAAAAGCCAACTGGACTGAGGCTTGACTAGGGGGGTTCAGGGGCACATGTATTGTTAATGCTGTGTTAGTCAAATGTGAATCAACAGGATAAGACACTTTGAGATGAAAGATTTCAGTATTTATCGCTATAATGATGTTTGCATTAGAGCATGTTTTCAGTATCATCTCTGGTGTACCACTATCAGTTCTGATTGTTTGTATGTGTGTAAGCATGTGTGTCTGTGTGTTTGAGGGTCAGTTTGGGGATGAATTGATTTCACATGAATATAGTACAATAGATATCTCTCTCCTGCAGCTCCTGATAGCATTCTCAAAGCAGTGTGCGCTCTCAGTCTGCTTGGCTGGGAGAAGGGAGCAAATTTTATAGTCACTGCAGGCTGTCTACGCATGGATGGGTTTTATGTACTACTGGTTCAACTCATGCCTATTACTCACTGGCTCAGAGGACTTTTTCTGTCAGGTAATTTTAGATATGGTAGTTTGAATTTCATACCCACAAGGCAGTGCTGTGAAACTGGTCAGTGTTATTGAGATACATGCAGTGTTTTCATTTAATAAATGTACAATGCCACTGACTAGATAGCATGCCCGCTGGTGTAGATTGTAGCCTTAAGAAAGATTTTCCATTTGTGATGTTTTCCCATGCAATTATAAAGCCTGAGCTTGCAGCAGTTCTGAACTGGCGTAAGGTCTCACCTCTTGTCTAAATGTGAAGAGTGCATATTTGTTTCAAAGCTGTGTCTTTCTGGTCTTGTGAATGTCCAAACATAGACTGATTAACTTCCACAGTAGAACAGAGTAATATGGCGAGAGTGTAGGGCTTGGATATTGTTCAAAATGTGTTTTCACACTTTTTGCCACAATGCTGCCAGAGCTGAACTTTAAACTGTTATTTAGCGAGAGAGTAAGAACGATGGGAACTGAGCCTAAAGGCAACCCAGTGTTGTAGCATTGTGTTGTTTAAACAATTAAACAATTTACTCAAATAACACAATTAGAATTTATCCTATGAACTGTTTTCTTCAATTAGTTTATGGCATCAGAATTTGATGATTTGGGAGGTTAGAGAGGTTAGAGATGTTGTGTTGGATTTTAGGTTGCTCTTGTTTTGTGGTAGGAAGCCTGTCCCCCTTCTGCTCAGTGAAGCCAGAATTGAGAGATACAGGTGCAACTCAAAAAATGTAATATTACTGAAGTTACTTTATTTCAGTAATTCAGTTGAAAATGTGAAACTCATATATTATATAGATGTATTACACATAGAGAGATCCATTTTAAGTGTGTGTTTTTATTGTTTATTATCATGACTTACAGCCAGTGAAACCCCAAAAATCAGTGTTTCAGAAATTAAAATATTATATAAGACCAATTGGTACTTTTGGCAGTGTGGGCACTGTGCCAAGTCCTGCGGGAAAATAAAACCAGCATCTCCATAAAATTTGTCAGCAGAGGAAAACATAATGACATGTCCTGTTTGTTTGTATTGGTAATGTTTTTTGACAGGGCCTGTATGTTTTTGTATTATAATGCAGGTTTCATTACACCACTAACAAAGATAAAACAATTATACATTGTCAAAATCATGCATTATGCATTGTCAAATTCATAGGGCAATTTTTAGATTGAGAGGAGAGGCTTCAGGCATGTTATTCTTTCTAAAATCTTTCTAAAACATTTAATCACATTGACAACAAACAGTATGGGCCCTATTTTAGCATTTCTGTAGGTGAGCAGTTGACTGTTGTTAGGGTTTAAATCAGTCAGTGGTGAACCTGGGTTTTCTGCTGCCAAGATAGCAACACGCAAGATATTTCGCTGAACACACTTCACTTTCAGACCATCATGCCCATCGGTGCAGGGCCTGAAAACAGACTGTTGACTGCATCTTGCGCAGGGTCCATATGTTTGACCATTATAGTGAAATTTAAAATTGATGACTGCTATTTTTTATGTACATTTGCTTAATACTGATATTACTGAAAAAAACAACCAAGAAAATCTCACTGATTTGTTGTAAGCCTATGGTTGAGATGGAATAGACAATTAATTCAGATTGTCATCCAATCCTCTTTTCTTTTCTTTTCCATTTTGTCATTTTTAGGATTACAGTTTTAAATAAAGGTTCATTTTTATTTGAAATTTACATACATTTCTGACATGTGTTCATAATTGTTACCACAGTTATGAAATATTTCA
Source organism: Astyanax mexicanus (assembly GCF_023375975.1). NCBI lineage: Eukaryota > Metazoa > Chordata > Actinopteri > Characiformes > Acestrorhamphidae > Astyanax > Astyanax mexicanus. The sequence continues at coordinate 36,705,529 of NC_064427.1, read as the reverse complement.
GATTTCAGAATTAGAAATGTTGGGCAGCAGCTAAAAGAAACAGTCTAGGCGACTCTGTAAATACATACTTTAACACAGCAGAAATGTTTATCTATATACTCTTCTTAACAGTTTGGATTTCACTGCATGAGCACAATTCTTTTTCCAATAAGCCAAAAATGTTAGTAAGGCCTCAGTGCTAGCCATTCCAATCTCTGCGGTTGCTTCTGGACCCTGTAATATGGGATTGTTCATGACAATGAATAAAATGCCACACTGTCAAGGCACATCCTGTGCTTGTGCTGAATAAAATCGGTATATAGAGCACCAATTTATCTGTTTGAGGGCACGAACAATCTCCTGCCATGCCTCCATCCCATAATCCCTTGCAAAGGGGTTAGCAGACACGAGAAAATGCCATACTCAGGAGGGTCAGTCTATTATTATGGTTATTGCCTTGCCTTCATTCTTTTTTAAAGGTTATGGAATATAGTGCTGAACAATGCATGCATATACACACTGTGTGTCCAAATGTTTGTGGACAGCCCTGTTAATAAATGCATTCAGCTACTTTAAGTTGCATCCATTTCTGATACTGATGGGCAAATACGCACACACACCTTGTCTAGTCCCTACAGAGGAGTTTTTCCAGTAGAATAGGACTCCTGGTGTCAACCCTGTTGGCACCATGCATAATGCCAGAAGTGGACTACTGTGTTCTCTGGAATGATAAAGCATCCACCCAGTATTCTGTGATGAGTTGAGGTGTTGGAGGTAAGGTAGTGTTGTATCATCCAACTTCCTGATCTGACTGATGAGCTTGCCGTTGACACCAATGCTTCAAAATGTTTCAAATACTTAAAATAAAGTAGGATTAAATACTTCTGATACCCTTGATTGTGAAAGAAACACATGAATTAACAAGTGTCCCAGTACTTTTGTCTGTGTAGTGTGTATGATTTTTTAGTCATCCAGGTTATTCCAGGTGTTTTGTTTAGACCCATTGTTATTGGTGTATTAAATCACACTAATCTGTGTTGTTGTTTTTCAGGCTTCTCAGTTCCAGTGATTGGACATCCTAATGCTTTAGCTTTTGTGTGAACACACTTGTCTAGCCCTATTGTATCATAAATAAACACTAGTGACAGAGCTCCATTGGCAGTGCCTCCACCATTTTTGACAGATAATGTGGTTTACTGAACATGAACCCTGGCTTTTTCTTCATGTTCACTTATACACACACACACACACACACAACCACACACACCCTCCAAATGCCCACATGCCTAATATGTTATTGGTCTGGGTTAAAGATGGACTGCTCAGTGTTTCAGCTCGATCGGCCGATTGCGGATACCGATCTTGGGCGGGGCCAAAACTTGGAACGGATTACCCTAATTATGGCAACCTGTAAGCAAACACTGGGAATCTAATCTGACTATAAATAAGATAAACAAAAGAAGAACAGATTTCAGCAGAGATATATGTGTAAATATTTTAATTTTTATAGTTATAATTTTGTTTTTGTTTACTTAGACTGCATTGGTAATCCGTCAATACCACAGGAACGAGTTTCCCAACATCATCCCAACGTCACTTCCTGTTTCACTGCTTTAAAATAGCCTATATTTACTATTAAAAATCTAAACCCAAGTTTATTTTAATAACAACAATAATGTAACACCTCATCTGTGATTACCCGTACAGATCTACACTGTGGAGCTTAAAGAGAAAATCGCTGCTTATTCAGCATTACAATTGTGATTCCTTTTGGTTTCTGACTGCTGCTGCAGCTGCTGCTGTATTCTGTAGCGCTTGGTGGTGCATGTGGTTAGTTAGGTCTGCTACTCACTGATTGGGCTGAATGATGTACTGTAGAGAGTGGTATTATCCAGTTAGTGTGGTTAAAATATTTATAGTCTTCCACTACGTGGCACATTTGTCTTACAAATATGAACTGTAGAAACTGCAAAAACTAAAGACTGACTAAGCTGAGCCTGTAGATAGTCTGGTTGTGCTCCAGCTCCAGAGTTTCATCTAGCAGTGATCCACACACAGCACTGCATTGGTATTCTTAGCTTTTTAACCTGATCACCTAAATTAGAGAAATATCAGCTGATCACCGATTTGGGCTGAAAATAAATATGAAGTTTGGTGGAGGCAGAGATAATTCTGTGTTGTTCTTATTCAGGCCCCTTGTGAATGGAATGGAAATTCGAATGCTTTAGTTTTGGGGTGAACACACTCGTCTGGCCCACTCAGAGCCCTACTATATCATAAATAAACACTAGTGACAATGAGTTCCATTGTTAGTTCCTCTAGTTCCTCTACTTCCTCTACTTCCTCTAGTTCCTTTGATCAGATGATATGGTCCACACACCACACACACCCCAAATGATCACATGTCTAATATGTTATTGGTCTGCATCCTGTATAACTCACTTTCCCAGGCAAAAAAAGGATTGTAATGTAAATCACTTCAAAAAAACATTGGCTCAGATGTTGTGTTATTGGTTTACTGCATTTTTGAAAAAATAAATAAATAAAAGAAAGACTTGCTTTTCTTTTTGTAAATGTAAATCATATAGGAGCTTTAGGCATAAACCTTACAACATAGAATGTTAATCATAAAAACATACAAAATTGATTCTACAAATCAAATGACATTCTTTGCTTGCCTATATTTGATGTAAAGCCCCAGAATGGTATGTAGTTTAGGATTATATGTTGCCATCAACCACTTGTACACTATGTGGTCAAAAGTATTGGGACACATGCTCTTTCATGTTTCTTCCAAAATGAAGAAAAAAAAGAGTTTATCCTGCTTTAGTTGGAGTAACTCTATGTACTTTTATTGACATATATACCTCTCTTGCCCACATTGGAATTAGACAGGGTGCCAAAATGTTAATGTTTTACTGCTCCAGAGACTCTCAATATTAAATTCTCTGCAAGGCTTAGGCAAGCTGTATGTATGTATTTGCACACCTGTGTCAGCAATGACTGAAACTTCTGTAAAGTAGCCCAAAAACATATAAGGCCAATTTCCCAAAGAGGGCTTAGGCCTAGTCCTGGACTTTACAGCATTCTGAAATCAGATGTCTATGAAATATGACCCTTACATATTTAGCTCACTATCTAGGTCAAACGAAAGCCAACAAAACTAACTGCAATTAAAAGAATATTATAATGTTGGACTTGCTGCAGTTTTTTCAGGTGTTTTAATTCTGTTATGAAAATAACTCCCTTGTCTGCTCATGCTGAAGGCTCAAACTGGCTCTTAAAACAAGAAAGATTTGCTTCATTAGGAAAGACTTGTAATAAAATTGGCCAGCTTTGAAATGAGTAGTGTGTCTGATTTCTAGCCAGAGACTTGGAACCAAAATTATTACAGAATCATTAGGGGAGCTTAGGTAACAGATGCCAGCTCAAATTTCTGTGTGTGTGTGTGTGTGTGTGTGCGCGTGCCTATGTACATTTTTCTGCTGTGTGTTTTTCTTCTTCTATTATTTATGTTGGCCTAGTCACTGATAAGTTTTTATCTCTGTACAAATTAAGATTCTTAAGGAATTTAGGTAATTATTAATAATGCTCATACCTCGATTTAGACTGATCTGGTTTAATTATTGGCTGATGTATCACTTTTAGGTCAGTATGTTGTCAAAGTGCTGGTTTAATAGGGGTGGGGGAAATTTTCAGATCTTAGATCTAATCTAATTTCGGATGTGGGCAATTCTGAATTGATTCACTAATGCCAAAGATCGATTTCAGAACTGCCAACATGTAGATATGTACATATATTTTGATATGATATATATTTTGATCTTCTAGTACAGTTCCATGTCCTAAAGTGTGCATATCGTTTGATCACTCATGTTGCCCCAAGTTTGACTGATTGAGTGTGTTTGCGACTGCTCGCACTGTCAATGATTTATGTCCGGTTAGCAAGTAGACTAATGTAGCAAGCTATTTATAGTGCCATTCGCTACTTTTATTCACGCTTCTCCCTCTCTCTCCCTCTGTCACTTTTTCTCCCTTTCTCTCTTACACACACAGCTGATGGCATGTTTCTGTTTTTTTCAAGATAGGTTAGAAAATACAGATGCACTGCATTTATTTCCTACATTAAAGCTCTGCGTTAAACTCAGTAACTCAGTGCATTCTATACTACAAATTCTACATATGTTATACTGGTCAGTCATAACATTATAATCACCTTCTTGTTTCTGCTTTCCTTGTAGCTGGTTTTAATATTACTCTTTTTTTTGTAAATAGAAAAACATCATTAGGGATCATTACAGATACTTTGCTTTAAAAGTACCAAGTATTCATGCAGTAAGGGAAAAAAAATCCTTTTTAAGAGAAAAAGATGCATCCAGATGCATTGATAATCGCTATATAATCGCACCACAGACCTCTGTGTAATCAAATTGTAATCTAATCGAATTGTAAGGTGCCTAAAGTTTTCCACCCCTAGTGTTTAGTTTGTTATTGCCTGGATTCATCTAGCTAGTTTGGTTATTCTTTTTTTAATGATCTGGAAAAATACAAAAACTTCCTATCCGGTATATTGTTCTTGATCTATTTGGGGAATTTAATAATTGGAATTTGAAGGAGAACCCAAGTACTGAACTACTCCCCTTAACCTCCATGTGTCCTTTTTTCTGTATTCCTTTTACTTAACCTTGAGCAGATGAATTATTCAAAAGGCTTGTCCTAATAAGTAGTTATATATGCAATATATGCAATACTACGGTTGTCTCTATCTAACAGGGTTGTCCACAGGGGGAGGGGACATTGCTTTTCAAACGGTTAAACCGCCTGGGTGTATACTCCAGTCCATCTGGATGTGACAGCAAGGTTCATTAGCTGTGGAGATGAATGGCCAAACTGTTTCATGTGAAACATTGGAGTGTGCAGGTGATTACCCTCCCTAATGAGGCTGTGCTTTGTTGTGTATGTCCAATAGAAACGCTTAAAAAGGTGCTGCCAAATTGTCACAAGTCAGTCACAAGCCAGTGCTGCATGTTTCCTAACCTAAACTATCAAAATATGATAATTTATCAAAATAAAATATCTTTTTTTTTTCTGTGTGCCTTTTTGAAATGTTTTCTTTGTATAAATAAAAATTGCTATTTTTGCAGCTGTTACATTCAATTTCCTCCCCAGATTGCCCTTCAGATATGATTTAAGCCTTCTAGTATAACAGCCCACATTTTTATTTATTTATTTATTCATATTTGAAACCAGAAACTGATGTGTCCTTTGACTACAGAAGGGGAATGGGTGATAAAAAAACACCATTGATTGAGGTCTACTGACAGTGCAGAGGAAGATTAGGGTCCCAATTTGTGTGATGCTGGCGGGCGCGGCCTTCACACCGGGGAAATCAGAAACACTCAACTACTTCAGCCGGTAATGAGTTTGTTTTCTTCCTAATGTGGCCGTCCTTGTGTTCACTCTTTTGTGTTCACTCTTTAACAGGGCTAATGCGCATGCAAGAGCTGATTAAAGCCCCGTCCAGAAACGGCATGAAGGTGCGTATTCGCCAGCTGCCCATCGGGAGCAGCGATGCCCGTCCTCTGCTCAAGGAGATGAAGAAGGAGCAGGAGTTCTACGTCATCTTTGACTGCTCCAACCAAATGGCTTCTGAGCTGCTCAAACAGGTACCCTACCATGAACTAGCCACTTGTCTTTCAGTCTTAACACTGAAGTTTAGTGTGGAGAGTGACTCTTAAATTTTGTCTTTTACATCTTTAAGTATATTGCCTGACCCAAAAAATGTTGCATGCTCTAATACAAAGGTACACAAATGGAGAAGTCTAGGTCTGGACCTCAATTAAAAAAAAAAAAAAAAAATTTAAGTGCATGTAATCTTCATGTCATTTCACATCATACTTTCATTACATTTGGTCCAACTATGAAAAGCTAAAACTTGAGACTTGTAATAGCAGTGTAGAAGATGCAGGGATCCCAATACTTACATTGATTTATATCGCTTGTTTGTCCGCTTTGGACCTTCTACACAATAAAAGATTTGTGAGTGGACCTGGAAGATACAATGGCTTGAAATGGAATGTGTCATGGTGTGCACAGAATTGCAGACACGTGCAGATACTGATAAAAATATATGTTTATTATAAAATAAACAGATGTAAACGTAGTCGATACAGAAACAATGGGTAATCACCAGTAAACAGAGCAATGAAGGCAAAACCATACCATAAACGAGAAACAGTCCAGAGTTCATACACGAGAGATCCAATGTCAGAGGTAATCCAAGAGGCAGTAGTGAAAACACAGTCCAGGTAATACACAAACAATCCAGTATCAGAGGCAAAGGCAATAATCGGCGTCGAGAAAACAAAAGCAAGGTCATACACAAGATAAACTGAAGACAAGAGATAAAGAACGCTTTGTAATGAGGAGAACCTACAATACGCGGCGTGGGTGTTTGTGTGGCGTGCACCTTTATAGTGCCAGTAATCAGTATTCGGGACTTCCTGGAGGAAGCAGGTGAGGTGTCACGTGATCAGTCGAGTGCGTGATGTCAGCGGGTGGTGCATTCTGGGTAGTGTAGTTGTTGACCTGAGAACCTCCGTTAGAGCTTGGTGTGGAAGGGACAGAGGAGCTAACAGCACCAGACGTGACAGAATGGAAAAGTGTTCTACAGCTGCAAACCTACACAGACATGATCTTCCACCCTGACTGGTCAGAGAAGCAGTCAAGAGGCCCATGGTAACTCTGGAGGAGCTGCAGAAATCCACAGCTCAGATCCGGTGGGAGAATTTTATCACAGGACAACTATATATAGTGCACTCAACAAATCTGGCCTACTTCACAATTATGTGCTACTTTGTGGTTATCTATGGCTTAATATTCAAGGAGTATGAATAATCTTGCAAGCCACTGTACATATGTGAGTACACCTGCTCTAATATTTTGTTTAACAGTTTTAGACTTATCCTTTAGGCATATTTTTTACTTCAGGCAACTTACACTACATCACAATTTTCAATTTCATCCAAAGTTTCCAGACCTTTGGCTGAGAGCTTATATTAGTGATGGCACAGTCAAAACTACTCCATCATGGCCTCTCCAGCACATTCCAAAGACTTGCAAATGGGTTAAGGTCATGACTCTGTGCTGGGCAATTCATGTGTGAAATAATTCGTCATGCTCCCAGAATTTCTCTTTCACAATTCAAGCACAGCAAATCTCAGCTTTGTTGTCCTGAAATATGACTGTTCCATCAAAGAAGAAAAAAGACCATTGATGGGATAACCTGTTTATTCAGTGCATTCAGGAACTCACTTGACCCTATTTGATTGCATTATTTAACATTGCTGACATAGTCCTGACCAACTGAAGCATGCTGAGATCAACATAACACTGCCCACAGATGCTGGTAAAGTGTGCACTGTGCATAATGCACTTTCCCTCTTAATTTAGTGAACCTATCACTCAAGAGGAAAGTAAATCTGGACTAATCAAACCACATGATCTTTTTTATTGCTCAAGAGTCCAGGTCTTTATGCCCTATAGCATTTTGTTATCAGTAAGCCTGTGTGTGTGGAAATACTATTATATTTAGCTGTTAAACATAACCTTTAAATATGATTTTACTCAGCATTCATTATTTTTTTCCATTTACATTTCTTCAGCTAATGGTTCACTAAAATTATAGGCTTTAATAAAGTATTGGGCAGTTTAGTAAAGCTTTATAATACTGATAGCTATGCAGAAAACAAATAGTACTGCATTAACACCTGAATCCTTCCTATTAAATACCATGGAGTACTGAGTAATTACTTAGTTAATCAATTACTGCTTAGCTGAAAACTCTCACATGCCACCTACAGATCAAAATCAACATACTCCAATATATATTTTAACATATTTTGCTAGTATTTGGATTACGCTGAAGATAAGGTTGCTGCTCACATAATGTGGTGTCATTTGATTTTTAAAAAATATTCTAGTATGTTGAATATTGGAGTATATATATAGTACATATATTAACCCTCTTGAAAAACAGTGATATATTTTATAGGACCATGGGATACTTCTTCCAATGTGATTGTTAAAGACATGAGTAGCAATTAACTGCAACAGTAAGGGTTGAAAATAATTATTGCTACCAAAAAGATATTAATCACTGCACTAATTATCCAATTACAGGCCCTTAATTATGTTCTAATTTAAATGCAAACTGTGACCAAGTTTTTTTTTTTTTTTTTTTTTGCAGCTAATGTCAATGGGGATGATGACGGAGTACTACCATTTTTTCTTCACCACCTTGGTAAGTCTGCAAAACATCTATGCTGATGCTGTTTATAAAAAGGTAATAATTATAATAAATTGTAAATCAGGAAACTGCAGAACCCATTATAATTTAGAAAGGAAATGCAGAATGGTTGCTCAGCTTTATTTGTTTATGTTATTTATTGCTATGATATTTAAGATGTTTTTTATGATGTGTCTAGCTGGTTGTTGTGGTATCCCAGGTGGCTACTGTGGTATACCAGGGAACTGCTATAATGTTAATGGGAAATGGGATGGGATGGGAGCTACACTGTTGCAAGGTGATTAAAATGGTATTTTATGCAGTTGCTATGTTAATGTTTACTGGTTGCTAAGTGGCTAATATGGTGTCTACGATGATTGTCACTTTATTTCTGTAGTACAGATGGTTGGGTATTAAGAGTGCAATCGTTTATTTAGATGATACTCTTTTCCCCTTATCACTCCTAGGGTGATGTCGCTCAACACAAGGCGTCTGTGAGCTGATGCATCAGAACCTAGTTGCTGCGATTTTCTCTGAGCTCGCTGGCTACTTGGCAATGCTGCATGTGTCTGAGGAGGCATGTGCTAGTCTTTAACCTAGTCTTTGTGTTGTGGCATCACTAGTGATGGGGGATATACAGTTGACTAGCAGCCTGCTGGGTAGGATAATCAGCCTTGCTAAATTAGGGGAAGAATTTGACTTCATTGCCTTTAACAATGCAGTTCTACAGGTTGACAGGCTGACACTGTCCAACTAGGCAATATTGATTTGTAAATAATTAACTAACAATCTGGTCAGCATACAGTTCTTTATTTGAAGCACAATTCTAGAAAGTTAATATATGGAAAATGTCTTGATGTTAAAAGTGCTTTACTGTTCTTAAATTTAAATAAAAATAAAATGTAATTTTAAGGGCTTCAAACATCTAATAGCTCAGTATCTTATGGATTATCCTCCATGACTCAAGAATAATTTTATATACAGTGGTTTGGATTCTGAGTGATGTTGAAATATAATTATATCACAGTGGGTTCCTTCACTCACTCTGTTTGGTTTAGACAGGGATATGAGCCTTGAACCATACAGAGACAGCTAGTCGCACTGGTGCGACCGTAAAAAAAATAAAGGTCACACTATTGAGAAATTAGGTCCAAATTGGTCGCACTCTAGAGCCCTGCATTTTCTTGAGGCCAGCAGGGCCCAAGGAAAGTGGTAAAGAATCTGAGGCCAGATTCGTTCTCTGTCAGAAAATATGAGCTCTAATACAAGCATTACACAATCAGATTAAACATTGCTTTGCAATGCACAAACATGGTAAGAACAAGAATATAAATCACTTTGCAGTGTGCAACCAAAATAAAGGTTGCACTCTTCCTCCTCAGAAACACTCAGTATGTGCCTTCATTAAGCTTAGTATTTTTGCTTTGGTAAAGAAAATAAATGGTATATCTATTTAAAAGCTGTCCACTGCTTTTGCTTTTTTAGCATATTCTGCTTTTACTGAAAGAATTGTAGGTGTATTATGTGACAACTCAGCTTTTCTTATTGTCTATCAATAAACAGAGTTTGTTTAATTTCATGAATGTAATGTATTTTCTTTCTTGTTTTAAGGATCTCTTTGCACTGGACCTGGAACCATACCGCTACAGTGGTGTTAACATGACTGCATTCCGCCTGCTGAAACTCGACGACCCCTACGTGGGATCAATTGTTCAGAAGTGGAGCACAGAGCGCCAGCTGTCCCCACCCAGACCTGAGAGTGGCCTAATGATCGGCATGATGAATGTAAGAATGGTCTACTAACACTTACAATCAATAATTCACTGGAACTTTATATAAGCTTTATATAATTATGAAGTAAATTAATATTTAGCGTATTGATGACTTCATTCCATACCAGTTCTCAGAACTCTCAGGACGTTGAACTATTCTTGTACGAATAGTCCCTGAATGATTCTGAAACTTACTTTATAAGATCAAATACGAGAACGAAATGTTTATTTGAGAAGCTCCAGCCCTTTTCACAAGGCAGAATCAATCTGTCACCAGGTCACTTCAATTTTCAGGGGGAAATTGATTAAAAAAGTGAGGTCACTCAAGGGGGAGCTGGCCCTTGTGGCTATAGAATATGCTGAACTATTGAATTGTTTGATGGAAAGTAGAGGATGTCACTTGAATGAATGTATGTATAAAGTACAGAAATGTCACAGACAATCTAATATTGAATCAGGCTGAATCATTATTATGCAGCAGATTCAAACGCACTCATAGTATACAGTATATAAATATGGAGCTAGTTTATTAAAACTGGCATCTAAAAAGGGTTGTCAGCAGCAACCCACATAGACAAATCCTAAGATATATTGACTGTAGCTTTCAGCTCACCCATTCACACTGATTCATGCCCCTATTTTGGGCCAATCCCAAATCTCCCCTGTGCTACTCCCCTAGCTTTCACTCACACATTTGAAATGATTATGGAGGATTAAGCTGCGCTGCTGAGGATCCTTCCAGCCACCCAAAATGCTCTGTGGATCACCCAGTCCAATGCCATTATATGTTGGAGGCTGTAGAAAGAGACTGCTTTCCCTTTGAACCTTAAAAACCTGAGTGGAAAATATTGTATGACCTGTCTTTTTCCACCTTCTGCTGCAACAGCCACTCATGGACTGGATTTGTTTATGGTTGGTAGTATTTAGAGCCATCTGCCTTATGCATATTTTAAACGCACATTGTTTTTCTCTCTATCCAGACAGCAGCCGCTCTCATGTATGACGCTGTGTTCATGGTTGCTGTGGCATCCCAGAGAGCCAGCCAGATGACAGTGAGCTCTCTGCAATGCCACAGGCACAAGCCATGGAGGTACGGACCTCGATTCATGAACCTGTTCAAGGAGGTAAGCCTGTGGCACATTATAAACACATACACACACACACACACCTGCTCCCTGCTATGCTGTCTTGCTGACTCTCCCTGAAATGAAAGAAAATGTGCCACTTTCTCACATTCCTCACTTCAGAATCCAAGATTTCAAAGCTATTTTGTCTTCCTGTTTACACATTTTGATCATCACATATCGCCACTAAGATCATTAAGATCGACTGACTGGCACACAAAGAAAAATAGGTAGGGTAGGGGAACAGATTGCAAAATTAATTTTGTGGAAATGCATGAATATTATAGAGATATTTTCAGCAACAGCTGGAATTCAGGCTTTTCCACGCAATTAATTTTACAATCTGTTCCCTCATCCTTCCTATTCTTTTGTGCTTGTCAGTCGACTTATTGTGACTTAATTTCAAGATTTCAAGCTGCATCTGAAGAACTACCTCAAGGTATACTGTTCCTCTTTTTCAATAAACTACCTGTGCATTTTCAGAGTGCTCAGTTACTTGCTTTAAATGTCAAAGCCTTCAGAATTCTACCAATGAAGTGGGGAGCTACTTTAAGCTTGTTGAAGTGTTAAAATTTCTATAATTTCTTTGCATGGGAAGCACTATGCCCTTATCACTATCATTGTAAACCTGTTGGGAGCATTGGCTAAAAGCTTTTTAATTCAGAATGCTGAGGGTGAACATAGGTGGGCTATTTAACCAAAAAATCATACTTTTTATCTTGTTTCACTACACCATTTCAGTTCGTATTTTTCCTATAAAATGTTGTTTTTTTCCTGAAACAATTAGTTAGGTGATAATTTTAGGAAGGGGTCAATATGGTCGAACAGTCTTTCAGCTCGATTGACTGATCGCAGATGCAGAACAGGATCAATGCTGGATGCCACATTAGCGATTTCAGCTTTAACTTTATAAATGTTGTAATGTCTTCTGTAATGTACATTGTCTCTGAAGATTAAATGTACTAGTGCTAGAAATGTTGTTGCTGCTGTCTGCTGCTTGTGTGGATAGCTTTTGATGTTTGTTAGCTCTGCTGTGTTGCTTTGCTAATTGCAACTCCCTGTATGGGACGAAAGATGAAAGGGGTATCCAGTCAGTGGTTTAAAAAGTCTTTATTCTCTGTCCTCCAATGTATATTTGAATTTGAGTTAGAACCTGCTTAAAAAAAAGAGCGGAGCTGATCCTAACCTGCACTTATAAATGAGGAGAATAGTTTTGGGTGTTAATGATAATCTGTTGTCATGCACCGGCTCCAGCTCCGAACAGTCGAACAAGGAACTGCAGTCTCCTGAGCTTAGGGACCTCCTACAAAAAACATTGAACAAAGCTGCTATAATACAGTACTCCCAAATATGATCCACACCTTCCCATTTAGTGGTTTTCTTTCTTTCTTTAATTTATTTTCTACATTATAAATGAATATTAAAGACATGAAAACTATTGATGACACATATATGAAATAATGTAGTATACAAAAAACCTTTCAATGGTATTGTATTGTGACTAAAAATTAGCCACGAGTGAGAAATAGCCAGTCAAACCTTCCATCTCTAATCAAGTGCACAGCACACGTTTCAGAAAATTAAATAGTGTCAGTTTGCTGCACGTAATTGGAATTTAGCTCTGGAATTATTGGTTTTAATGCTTCTACCTGTAGGTGTATTGATTTCTGACCTTGTTCATTTGATGTACTACTCTTCATTTTATTTGCTTCACCTGAAGGCTCCTAAAGATGTGTACATGTTTATGGGCCCTAAGACATATTTTACAGGCCAGAATGTGCAGGCAGAAAATGGGCTTTGATAAATGTGCAGTTTGATCCTTTTAAATCCTGGCACTCTGTACGCATCCTCCAGCCCTGCAGCTGGAACATATAACTCACTGGCCTTGTCCATGTTTCAGTCTGTGTACTTTCTCTCTACGCTTGGAGAATTCATCACAAGAAAGATGACTGTTAAATGAGGTTCTAGAGGTGCATTAGGCTGAAGCACTCTTCAGACTGAGTGGTCCTTCAGCACATTTCAGCTTAGGTTGCTTAGCGCACATTGGTGTCAGGCTTACCTCTGGGCTGTGTTCATGGAAAAAAGGCAGAAATGCAATGCAACTAAGGGTTAACATATGACAAATCTTTGTTTTTATGATTAATTGATTTATTAGTAACTCAATTAACAATTACTCAATAAAAATAATTACAGTTTACCTTCTTTAGGCATCAGCTGTAATTAGAGAGCACCGTTTACTGGAGAATATATTTTTAAATATCTAATCCAATAAAATTAGCAGGAGGCTGTTCCTTGTTTATTATAGCTAAATAATAACCCAGAACTTAATTAGTCCATTTCTAATATTATGTGGAACATTAATTACTAATATAAATCAGTAGGGACAGCCCTACAGTAAAGATTATTGATCTCTTTAGATCTGTTATTGCAGGAGACTGCATTATGCCACTGGAATCACATTTTAGTTGTGTGCAGCGAATGTGCTTCTCAGATTGATGAATCTAAGCAATGCAAAGAACCTATTTTTAACCCCTTTTGCCAGAGACCTAGATGAGAAATGTTAGTCTGAAATGTCTTTTAGCGCAAAATATGTCAAGTGATTTAAAATGGATGGGTAAAACATGTTACACTGTAAAGTTACAGTGTAAAGTTTTTTTATGTTTTATTTTATTTTTTACCATAGCACAACTATGGCAACTCATTCTTTACCATAGTAAAACGGAACTTTTTACTACTGGAACTACTGCTAACTATACAGTTTGCATTGCAAACATCATTGCTACGTTAATAGCTAATTCCTTTTAGCTAATTCGTTTTAGCAACAAATTAAATGATTTATAACTTACAGCTATCATCAATCATATATCATCCCATAAAAATGTTATTTTTCTAAAATGTGCAGAAACATTATTTTGGTATGGCTGCAGTGTGAAAATTGGCTTTTACATGATGTTTATATCACATCTTATTCTGTGATTTAATTGACTGGTTACAGAGCAAAAAGATTAGATAGTATTTTTCTCACTATAAAGTGCACCTGATTATAAGGTGCCCTATCAATGAACGTCTATTTTCTGGTAAAAAAAAAAATGGAATAAAAAAGACTTTCTTTTAAAGTCAAACAAGTGCTGTTAATCTACACAGATTTCTCTCAATATTTTGGTGAGTAAAGCATTTTCATTTATTTATAGTAAGCTTAGTTCGATATATTTCCCTGAATAACAAAATGCTAATACTGCTCCAGCAGTGCTAGCTGGAGTTAGCAGCAGACCACAGGCTGATAATATTTACCTCTGAATGGGGAAATAGCAATTAGCAGCTAATGCTAATGCTACTAACGCCCTGGTGCTGGGGAACTTAACTGAAACTCCTGTATAACTCTGTACTTCAGTGGAGTGGCTTTACTGCTCCTTAATACCTGACTGGTGAAATTTATACATAAGGCGCACTGGATAAAAGGTGCACTAGTTTTAAGTGTGCCTCATAGTGCAAAAAATACGGTATTGGCTGTGTCATGTAGTTTTTGTCATGTGAGTTTTCCAATTTTCTGATTGCCCAATTTCATGTAAACGCATTGATTGAATTGTTGACAAACTCTGATGTACAGCTATATTCATAATGCGAAGTGCATGTAATTACATCAGTGTAATCACAATATGTTTTGTTTGTGTTTGTTTTGCGAGTGCTAACAATAACAAGGCTTTAGCACAATACGTCCAGAAGAAGTGACAGCCATTTTTATACGTGTAGAAGGTCATTTTATTATTGAGCTTATTTTTGGTTAAATAACTTTCCTTAATGCTATAATAAATGTTCATTTTGCTTAAACAGAATAAAAAAATATTTGACACAATACTAGCAGAATATTACTGCCTAATTGGTCTTATTGCTCTATTTTAGTGGTGGGCATAAGAAAAGGTTGAGTGGTGTGTCGACAGGCAGAACGCAGTAGAGCTTTAGCCAGTAACATATGGGATGAGAGAGAAAAAGAGAGAGAGAGAGAAGAGACTCAGCTTGACTGAGACTCAAATGACTCCAGATGCCTTGTTTAAATGACCCATAAAGACTTAATTACAACATCATTAAGGCATTTAGCTCTGCATTGTGAGGGGACTTTTCCACAGATTATCCACTGAGCTATAATACAGCCCAATATGCTGGACTTGATTTAGGGCATGGAGGCTCCAGCATATGCTTACTGCTGGGTAGATTATATGGCACAGCGCTTACTTTTGCTGAAGTTGAGCTAATTTACATCAGCTTTGTTCCAGAACAGGGAAATAGAGTTTTCACACCAGGGCTCTTATTTTTTAAAGGAAAAGAGCAAAGCTATTAATTATTCTCTCCATGCTTTGGCACCCTCTTTACCTCTGATGAAAACATAAACTGAAATACATTTAAGAAGGAATTAGCCTCAGAGTCATTTGTGCTACATTTGCATTATTAGCCTGAAGTGGTTCAAATCAGTTTCCTTGCTTTAATGTAACACAGATCTTATTTTTCTGGAGTGTCAAATCTGATCTTTTCAAATCAGGTTTGAGTCACTTCAATATGTGGTCCGAAATCGGATATGTATTCAATTTCTGTGCGTGCGACATGGAAGTAAACAGTCAAAATAAATGTCATGTATCTTTTTTAGGGTTGTTTACATTTATGACTGTGAATCATCAGGATACACAAAGCCAAATCCAATCAGAACTAAAAAAAAAAAAGAAAAACATCTGACTTGATTACTAAGGCCTGCACAGTATTGGCAACATTTATTTCACAACATAATTCTTAATTTTGATAAATGCAATATAATTCAGAAATCTGACAGTTTTGTAATAAACATCAGTTAGTAACAGATGCTGTTAGCGTGTATATATATATATATATATATATATATATATATATATATTTAGAGGGATTTTTTTTTTTTACCCCAAAAGTAGTCACATATCCCAGATGTTATTTTTAGGAGACCATAAATGAACACGTATGAATTTGAGATGTAAATATTTAAACAAATATACATTTAACCTTATTTTGATTAAAAGTTTGCTTTGCAATGCCAAAAAAAATTGTCCTTTAATATTTGTAGGTTATTTTTCTATTCATTAAAACTATCTGGTCTAAGGACTTTATCAAAAAATGTATGTTTAATTCAGCCAGGTTAAAGTGAAGCTGTGATACTACTGCACACAACAGCAGACTTTGGTGGGTTTTGAGCAGATTTGCCGGTACCACTTTAAAATAAGACTACCTTTATAAAGAGTTTATAATTGGTTTATAATTAGTTTATTAATTGTTACTAATTAGGTTGTAAATGCCTTAAAAATCATTAATAATCTGTTATAACACATACATAGAAAGGGCAACGATATAGACGTCTGTGGGTTCACTATTTGGCAAACAACAGGTCATTGTTGCCCTTTCTACGCATGTGTTATAACTGGTTATTAATGATTTTTAAGGCATTTACAACCTAATTAGTAACCATTAATAAACTAATTGTAGACCATTTATAAACCCTTTATAAAGGTAGTCTTATTTTAAAGTGGTACCGATTTGCCTTGACGCTTTTTTAATTACTAGATTACTGGGTAATACGTTGGTAGATATGGTAAGTTTTGCTGTTTGTAATGATGACATGCATCATGTCTGTAGTTAACTCTGAACCTGTATTAGGAAGCCTAAATTAGCAGGGAAGCTTAGCCACAATTCTTGCAGCTGGACTGCTTGTGATTAAAGTCATGATGCTAAAAGACACAGCGGCCAGCCTTGACAGTGTTGGATTGGGTTAGTTGATAACAGCGGGCACGGCAGGTCTGGAACAGGTTTTCCATGATGATAACTGTTTTTCCCATCTGGATTACATGCTGATAGTCAATGACAGACTGATGGCACTTGCTGTTTGATATCATATTAGTTTTGGTTTGGTTCTGAGTGATATGGAAATATGTAAAATGTATTAAAGAATCATGTCATCTGTATTTAGAAAATTCTGTCGCAATATGTATATTAATGTTAAATAATTGTCCAGCCATAAAGTTAATGCAATCTTCCAAAATCATGCCAGGCACACTTACTTCTGAATAAATAAAGATACGTTCATTCACAGTTCTGTATAATAATTACAACAATAATCTACGTGTTGATGGTAGCTGTTGAATGTTGACCACACGTATCCAGTCCCTCTGGATCAGTTTCTGTTGCAACTCAACACCTTGAGCTATTCTTCCCATCACTCCTAGCTGGATCTCAGCACCATTTCTCTGTCTCATTACTGTTCAAAGCAGGGGGGTTTAAATCCAGTCCTGGAGGACCACAGCTCTGCAGAGTTCAGTGTTTTCCCTCCTCTAACCCAACTGAGCCCAACAGCTAATTATCATATCCTTCATGAGCCAGAACTGTCATGTTGGAGCGCAGGGTTGGGCGGGGAAATTTGGCGGTGCTGTTTGGGCCTCCAGGACAGGATTTAGGCCCCCTGCTCTGAAGAGAAATGAGTTGGGAAATAGCACTGCAAATGTGACAGAGGTGGGTAGAAGAAAAGTAATGTCATGACCAGCTGGAGAAACAGAACATGGTCCAGCGTGTTAGGAGTTGGCACTTTTTGGCCCAGTCCCATTTCTCTTTTGTACCCCTATCCCTTGTTTTCGAGTGTAACTCTTCCCCTTGGAACAGAGCGGTATAGTTCAGCATCCTAGCTGCTGGTTAACTATTTAACTTTGGAGCATTGTGTGTCTTCAGAAAAGGGGCAGGTGGCGCAGCAATGAATTATTATTGTCCATTCGTACAATTCCTGGCCAAAAAAAGTCACCATCACTGGGACTGCCTTTAGCTTTGATTTCGGCACGCGTTCACTGTGGCATTGTTTCAATAAGCTTCTGCAATGTTACAAGATTTATTTCAATTCAATGTTGCATTCGTTTTTTACCAAGATCTTGCGTTGATAAGGGTAGAGTCTGACCGATGCACAAAGTCTTCTCCAGCACATCCCAAAGATACTCAATAAGATTAAGCTCTGGACTCTGTGGTAAACAATCCAAAAGACATTTACATTTAAAATAAGCTCAGTTTACATTGGAATTGGGATTGTTGAACAGTGGAATGACTTTGATTTTGCACCTTCCAATATTCCTATTAAACCTGTTATGTAAAGAATTAAGTGCTGGGGCACGGTGGAAATAACAATCCTTATCCACAGCCTTGTAAATCTGGATGTAAGTGATGTTTACATAAAAGGACAGACTCTGCATATTCAGAAAATGTGTAAAACACATTTCTGTGCTGTATTGTCACAAATATATTAATAGAAACACTGAGACAGCTGGCGAGTTCATGTGGACCCCAGAGGGTCAATTCAGTAAGCTTGTGGTAGCCAACAAACCAAAAAATTATGTTTCAATTTTTAATCAGCTACAGGCATTTTAAATGAATATTTCTGTTCTGTAATAACGGCAGATTATTATGTTTTTAGTTTTAATCATTTTGAACGTAGTGAAACACTCTTCCTTATCAGTTTTATTCATATGAACTTTACTCGTTCTGATACATGCATAACACTCAGATTTGGGACTCCATTGCCATTGGGGACAGGTGGAAATATTGCATTGAGTGTTTTAAAATTGTGCTGTAATTAATAAAGGTTTGTTTAAAACTGTATTATTAATGGATCTGCCTCTCGTTGTCTTTGCCCTGCACATGATTAAATCCTTTAGTGATTCAGTAACCTTGTTTTCAGTTCCAGACAGACCCACCAAGCCAATTAAGATCTACAGGAGTGGAGGGACTGTTTGTTTGGATCTTGCTAAGACATTTTGACTCTTCTTGTTGCCCTGAGCTTGTACACAGCTGTCTGCAATGGAACCTAATGACTCACTGTGTATCTCCTCTGTGTGTGTGTCTCCTCTACTCCTCTCCTTGCTGGACAACCCAGGCTCAGTGGGATGGCCTAACAGGACGCATAATCCTTAACAAGACTGATGGACTCAGGAAAGACTTTGATTTGGACCTCATCAGCCTCAAGGAGGATGGTACAGCAAAGGTGAGGTGACTCAATTAGTGCTCTGAAAGGTGCTGCTGCTACTGACAGAAGAGTTTGTTTGTTAGTTACATGGATGTTTTTGACTGGACTTTAGACAATGGGCCATGTAGCATGCAAATGTGGGATTGTAGCTTAATTCTATATTGCATACAGCAGATTTGAAAAATCTTTGTATATAATGTCATCTCAGTGCTTGAAGAATAGTACTAGATGAATAAGGAAGTTTTTTGCAGCAGTCTTGTTTATGTACTGACAACTCCATTGTTTTTATTCTTTTCAAAAGCGTGTAGTTGATGGTGCAGCACGTCGTACTAAATTGTGGACAAAGGTTTGTTTCAGTCTCCATTTGATTTCCCCAACGGAAATATCCCAGTGCTTACACCCAGTGCCATCTTCCTTACTAAAACCTCACCTTCTTAACATCCTTCCCTGATGATCCTGAAACTCTCACAAAGTTTTGACAGGGATATTTCCTACAAAAGCTTTGCTGAGAGGTGTAGGAGCTTGTAAGTTATAAATAATGGCGCTGGTAAAATTTAATGTACTGCGCTTAACATAAAATAAATTGAAATACCTTTTTATTCCCCAGTACTTTGATTCCCCGGGAAGGAATGTATCTCCGAAAGTGGCTCATCAAGTGCACTCCAACACAAACACGTTAATCCACTGGCAGATGTTTGGAGAGCAGCGCTAATTTATTTTTAAAAGTTAATTCGTTTGAGCAAGCCACTGCTTTCAGAAGTCCCTGGAGGGAAGCCGTGCTGTATGACATGCACCACGCATAAAGTGCGAATGGTTTATGGCGCTGTTAATAAAGGCATTATCAAACAGAGGCAGGCGTGCCGTCTTCAGGCACTGCTGCCTCTAATTCTCCTACTGCTCACAGCTCCTGTTAAACCACTAGAGCACAGTGCTGAGAATGGTGGCAGTGATTTTTTATTTTTTGAATGTGTAGCTGTACAGGAGAGTTTAACTTTACAGTGCTTATATCAGTGAGCCCATGATTCAAACCAGTAATCCTTTAGTCCATGATGTGGAACATTGACTCACCAGCTCCCTGTCCTTGCTCCTTATAGTGTCTTGTTGGTTTATACAGTTTAGGTCATTATATGACCATTTTAGTACTGTAGTAGCATAATAATGTAGTCACATGCTTAATATGTATATATATATATATATATATATATATATATATATATATATATATATTTTTTTTTTTTATATCTGATAATTCTTATCATCATCAAATGAAGAAAACAGGTAGACAAACTCTACTAGCACACCAGAGAAATGTTATTTCAGGTGTGTGGCCATTCAAGGCATTTTGGGGCCCCACGCAAAGTGGACATCCCCCCACTCATCGACACACCTGGACCACAGCTAAAAATCCTACATCTCACCACCTGCCCTACCCGCCCTGCCCAAAACCTACATTAACCACAGCATAGACACATTGTTTAAGTTGACCAACACTTTAAATCAATATAATATTTTGACAGTGCAAATACTGCTTTACATATATTGCATATACTGCAGTCTATCAAAAACGTTCATTGATAGTGTGCCATATAATCTGGTGCACCTTATAGTACAAAAAATATGGTAGTTACACATAAATAATAAAGTAAAAAAAAAAAAAAAGTTTCATTTGAACATTTACAAAAAACATCCTAAAACAACCTATCTACAAGTGCAAATAACTATATTGGCAGAGGTCACTATTAAAAGCTCAGTGAGAGAAATGTACTCTTCCTTCATCAGTGGAGGCACCCTTAGGCCAATTTATACTTCTGCATCATGTCAACACTGTCTACAGTGTAAACTGTGCGAGTGCCATGCTCACATTTTTGCGTTACTCTTCAGTTTAGGAACCTGGCTGGCTGGTTACTGTCAGCAGCTAGAGGGAGGGGCCCCCTTGAGGGGGATTTTGATGACAGCATCATTGAACTTTCCTGCGTTGACCATCACATTAAAATTTAATGTAAAGGGGTGCTTTGTCTTTGCATTCAGTTCATAACTATTCATTGTCTGGGGACACCAGGCCAGCTCAGGACCCAAGGCAATTACATTGTTTGATTGCCTTGTTGCAATGGGCCTGGTGGCCATTCTCAAAGTATTATTAGTCTTATACAAAGACCAATCTAATCTCCAATCGTTATTGCTGTCTACTAGCTCTACTGCTGTTATGATATGGGTTGAGTGATGTTCTCTCAGTGTGTAACAGTCTCAGATTAATGGGGAAAAAGGCCTTTACTCTGCTTCCACAGGAAACTTCTTCTTCTTCTTCACTTGAGTTAATAGTGTAAAAGTCTATAACTACTGTAAAACTATATTCCGCACTATTATAGTTCAACTTTGCCAGTTCCATACTTGTCGTAGTCCACTCTGTACGTATGGAGCATATACAGTCTATCGTATGGAGACGACATTTTTCCTACATGATAGATATCAGTATCTGCTCACAGACTCATCCTTGCATCTGACAGAGGGAAGGCAGAAACAACGAACAGCGTAACTGGCCAAAATTTGCGTCCCCGCTAAAATACCCCCAAGTAAACACAATGGACAATATTGAGGTCTACAGAAATGGTCAAATAAAGTCATGTCTGTATTTTAATGATAAGTTGATAATGTTTTTTCTTATCGTAACAGAACTAAGTAAAACTAACTACTAATGATACCATCACTGCTCATGGCTACTTCATGGTTAACAGAAGTTAGACTGTTGAAGGTTACAGGGAAGTGAAACCGAGACAGAGTTGCACAGGGACAGGGAGTGGCGTGCTGTCAGAGAGTGTGATGCAGTGCAAGGTTGGTTACAGTCGCTGTGAAAACTGGCAGAAAGTACCTACAACCCCCTCTGCTAGCAGTATTTTGCCACGCCTCACAGAGCTATGGCACTGCAGGCTACTCTGAGGCCCTACCAGAATCTAATTGCAACCCATCAGCTGGCCACGGCTGTGACATCTGGCCACGCCTGATTTCTCCCTAGTTGCCGTAGCCTGTTGGAAGCTAGGTACTTCTGGTAAATTGCTGCATCTGGCTACTTTCAGAAAAGCTCATCTTAACATAGCAGCTACTGCTGGCCATTTGGAACCCATGCCTGGTTTAACAACTCAGATTTTGCTTTTGGCACTGTTCTTTTGGGGATTTTTGTGGATCATTTAAGGCATTTGCTCGAATTGTAGCATGATGCCCATGCCCCAGAAGTAGTAGCATTTGCTGGCTTAAAAAATAGGTCAGACACTCCCCTTTTGAGTGAGACTTAAATTAAAAAATATTTAATGTTTTGCACAGCATGTTAGTCTAACACTAGGATAGGAAGTTTTCTTCCATTCTCCTGACACTTACAAAATAGTATATTAGCTTAGTCCTCAGTTCATACCTCAGTTCGGTGGCAGTGCTGCATAACAGACTGTGCAGAATACTTCTTTCAGCTTTTCTGGCTGATAATCTCACTGATTCTCACTTCATCTCACTCTATGAAAATTGTAGAACCACTCAACCTATGCCTACTCGTACCAAGGCAGCTGTCTGGAGGCATTGAACTGCAGTGTATTAGCATCTGCATTACCTCTGACCTGTTTTCACTCAATCATCACAGTTAATGGCCTCTCCCACTCCTCTTAGGAGCCTCCATCACAGTTTTGCATCCCTGCCTTAGGACTACAGATCAAAATTGACATGTTAATGAGCTCATGTGTATTAATGGACAATTTTCTGCCTGGTTTTGTGCCAAAAAGTACCAAAGAAAACAGAATCAGACACAAAAATGAAAGCACAGGTGCTGTACAATATAACAAACCAAAAAAAAAATAAACTATCTTTTGGGTAAACAAACATCATTAATGTTGTATCAAGTGTAATGCGAACTATTAACCATATTCAAAAGCCATGAAAAGTATCAAAAGTTATATTTTCCAGATATATTAGCTTAACATTAATTGCACAGATGTTGACTTAATAGCTTTAATTCTTTTAGCTTATTTTTTATGACAGAGCAGAAAATTAAAATAGCTCTGACACTTAATAGTAATACATTTAATAGTCACAGTTCATTACATTTATCATTACAATAAATCAAGTGTAACGTTTTTGCATGGCAATGGGGTTTATACATGTGTGTAAGGGAGAGAAAGTACAAAAGTACCATTTATTTTAAATTACCATTACCATTTACAGACAACTCTACTCGCAAAATGAATTACAGGGATTCATTTCTAATCAGAAATTATCTTTTCAGAATAGTCCTTTGCCATTCCCTAATACAGAATACACTTTCTCTGTTCTGCTCTGTCTTATCACAGCCTTACTTTCCAGGCAGTCTTCCCCTCTCTCTGCTAAACGTATTTTTTAAGGCTGACTACATTAGCTTTGGTCTGAAGTCGTTCTCTTAAATCAGGCCAGCCTTTCTTATTGTGATCTTTATCCGCATTTTCAACCCTGAAAAGATGGATGCCAGCTGTCCTCCACACACTGAATATTCGCACACATGGAGTGGAGGCAGTGAAATGGCTTTATCAAAGGCTGAGACGCATTAAAGAGTGTTCCTTGCCATCCTAAGCTCAAGTGCTAAAATACAGAGGCGTGAATCAACTGAACCTCAATAGAAAATCGCACTGAAGAGATTTAAGATTCAGACCCAATAATTCATTGATTTTATTTGAAATAATCAAGCTCAAGTAAGCACATTTCCCCCTCAAGAGTAATCACTTTATGTGCTCAAAATATTTCAATACAAAACCTGAATAGGTAGTAAATGAATAGACTGTATTTGATTGCATATAAGTGAGTAATTCTCACTTTTTGAATGCATCTGGTGATCTCTAGAGTTTTTTTTTTATTCTAACATTATTTTACTATGTTAAGCATTTATGAGGTATGAAATTAAAGCTGGGGAATGGCTTAGTGGCATTCTGTTGTTAAGCCAACTGCATCTCATTTTAAAGCAGAGGTGTGCTTGACCACAAACACAGCGAATACATTAAGAACTAAGATCTCCTGGGACTATTCTTCAGTGTCCTCTGTTTCCAGATGCAGTGCTCTCCCTCTCTAAACCTGTTCTCACATTCCCTGTTGGTGTTTATATTCTTCCGTTGTCATGATCTGATGTTCTTTATTGTCTCACAGAGGCACTGGCAGTATAGACTGAATATCGTTATAAATCTCTTGAATGTAATTTAAAAGTGATGTCCATATTTATTCCCCGCCCTTATATTACTTTTATGTCGGCTGTCATTACTGTGCTCTATGATCTGATGGGTTCATATTGCATTACTCATAGATTGGGGTGTGGAACTCGTACTCTGGTCTGAATTTAACTGAGAAAAAGGAGAACAATAAAAACGTCACAGATTCGCTGGCAAACAGAACTCTGATTGTTACCACGATCCTGGTAAGCTAACAAATTACTTGTTCCCATTTCATACCGCAATTCCTACATTTTATTAAGTATTCATGATTGCTTAAGTTCTGTTAATGTATTTTTTTATTCATTTTATTTTTGTTTTATTAATTGTCTAAAGTGAGGTGTATTTTTGCAGGAGAACCCATATGTGATGTATAAGAAGTCAGACAAGGTGCTTTATGGGAATGATCGCTTTGAAGGCTACTGTCTGGACCTGCTGAAAGAGCTCTCCAACATCCTGGGATTTAATTATGAAGTCAAGCTGGTGACCGATGGAAAGTACGGTGCCCAGAATGACAAGGGAGAATGGAATGGCATGGTCAGGGAGCTTATTGACCATGTGAGTCACATACGCTTATTTACACAGGGTCTGATTTATCATTTTCCTAATCAGCAGTTTAAGCAAACTGTTATAGATGTGACTTTCAAGGAAGATCAAGTAATTCAAATTACAGATCAGTTTAGAGTTGTTGTGCTTTTGTATCTGGATTGACAGAAATGTTTTGTCTCATTGATCCACTGCAATTTCTCTTCACTTTCCAGATAGCGGATCTGGCTGTGGCTCCTTTGACCATCACTTACGTGCGGGAGAAAGTCATAGACTTCTCTAAACCTTTCATGACCCTGGGCATCAGTATTCTGTACCGCAAACCCAATGGCACCAACCCAGGGGTCTTCTCATTCCTCAACCCCCTCACTCCAGATATCTGGATGTACGTGTTGCTGGCCTGCCTGGGAGTCAGCTGTGTGCTCTTTGTCATTGCCAGGTACAGGACTTATTTGTAAGAACTAAGTTAGAACTACTTCACTGAAGTACTAAAAGCTGTAGCTGTATCATATGGAGTATTATTTTTCTCCTACTTACACTTTTATTTTACTACATATTTTAGATGAGTTTAATAATTGTACTCCGCTATTTTTTTTATGTGCTGCATTGTTACTCGTTAAAATAATAAAAATGTTAGGAATCGTTCCAAACCCACATTATCACTAAAGCCAGAGCGGTGGATGCTCTGCGCTGTCACCAGGTTTGATGAAGCTCCTCATCACTGAGAGAATCAAGAGATCAAGCTGATCTTATAAGAAGACCTCACTGCTCCAGTTCTGCCTTTTGCTCTGATAACTTTCCACTGCTTTCTGTAATAACTTAATAACTACACAACACAATACTGTACTTTTACTTTCAGTACTTGAATAATACATATAATACATGAGTAAGTAACTACTTGCAATACTTAAGTACAAAATATGTTAAATATTTTAGTACGTCCACTTAAGTGTGGTCCCTAAAGAACACTTATGCAACTTCTACTTAAGACACTTTTTTTGATAGACCATGTATATTTTACTTAAGTCCGGGTGTCCTTTTCTTGTAAAATGGCTTTCAATTACTAAAAATAATTAAAGTTATTATTGTTATTATTATTATTATTATTATTATTATTATTATTATTATTATTATTATTATTATGTAAAACTGAGTTCCTGTAAAAATATATATATATTAATAAAAATAAAAAAAAATATTATATACAAAAGTACTTTTATTAAGTTATGAATACATTTAGCATATGGGCTTTAATATGTATGTTATTATGTTTTCTTAGATTATTAAAAAAAATGTAGTGTCAAGTACAAACATGAATCAGTCTTCTAGCTGTTGAAGATTTCATTGTATGGCTTATTAGTGGTTAAAAAGGGCAGAATTTAGGCAAAGGGATATTAAATGCTAGATTACAGTACAACAAAAATACACAAATAGCAATATTTCCATCAATATTTTGATATTGTATGTTATTTATGTCGGTTGATTTCTTCTTTATTGGTGTTTATTTATTTAGAGTTTGTTTATTTAGAAGCAAAGTTATGTCATCAATTGTCATGTTTAATAAATAGAAATATAATATTTTTATATAACCCCCTCATTTAGAATAGACTACTTTTACATTCTTATTAAATGGTGCACTCTAAAAAACAGAGGTACGATATGAGTACTTTTTTGTACTCGAAGGTACATTCTTTATAATTGTACCCTCAAAGGTACAATATTGGTCTTTACAGGGTCAGATTTGTTCCCTCTGAAGTACAATGTCTTTCCTGACAGCAATAAGTACAAATTTGTACCATTTAACCAGCCAAAAGGTACATTCAGTATTCTGCATCACTGTACTAATGAACAGTATATATTTAAATTGCACATTTTTTATTTGAAAGCCAGACAATTTTGTATCATCAAGTTTTTGAGCCATTTTTAGTTGATGACAATGTTTATAATCTTTATAATCTATACTGGCACAAAAACCATGGGTACAAAAAAGTACTTTCACTGAAAGGTACTTTTTTGAACCTTAATATAAGGTACAGCCCCAGCGACAAGCTTTGTACTCTTTTAAGTACAAATCTGTACTTATATTTCTTAGAGTGTGGGTTGAGGAGGGTAATCATTTAAAATATCTGTTTGAAGGAAAGTAGCTATTAAAACACCTTTAAAAATAACAAATGCCTGATATTTAAATGCACAAAAATATCTGAAGTTTACATTTAACAAGCATTTTGTTCTGAAAAACAGAAAGAGTTATGCAGTTCAACTGAGAATGGCTTGGCTGGTTGGAGCTGACAGAAAGGATACTGTAACTCTGTAGATAGACACTCTGTAAACACTGGAAAACTGTGGTAAGCTGAGAAGAAGCTCAAAATGCACAACACATTCAACCTTCAGGCAGATAATTTACATTAGGAGAATTCAGGTTCCTCTTCTGTCTGCCAAGAAGTGAAAGTTGATGATTTATTGGTCCTGTGCAGATTAATTGATGCCATTTGATAAAACCTGAATCCAGACATCCAGTTAATAGGCATAAGGCCTAATTGACATAAATCAACTGCTTTTTACATAACAGTAAAAACTGTAGAAACCGCTATGACTTTCCTGACAGTTTCAAAATCTGGTTAAATACAGTAAAACCTGTAGGAATCAGTTCATTTTAGTAGAGTTGGTGAGTTTTCTTTGTTTGTTAAAGAACGATCAAGTAGTCATACATTAATTTATAACACTAATACTGATATCAGGGTAACTTTTAAATTGTATTCAGTGTTATACAGTGTTGTGAAATAAATCATTCCTTTGAAAACATTCACAAGTATAATTGGATTATTAATATACATTTAATTACAGTGGCTTGCAAGAGTATTCATACCCCTTAAACTTTTTCACATTCTGCCAATTTACAACCACAAATTTAAATGCATTTTATTGAGATTGTAAGTGATAGACCAACACAAAGTAGTGCATAATTGTAACATGGAACGGAAATTATAAATGGTTTTCAATATTTTAACCAAATACAAATCTGAAAAGTGCAAAAGTATTTAGCTCCCTAAATAAAATCCAGTGCAATCAATTGCTTTTAGACATAATTTAATTGGTTAATAAAGTCCAGCTGTATGTAATTTAGTCTCAGTATAAATGCACCAGTCCTGTGAGGGCTTCATTTATGTGTTAGAGTCCAGGTGGGACAGTTATGGAAGAGAGGAAAGAAGAAAACCGTGTTTGAAAAAAGTCCTGTTTGCAGTTTGACACAAACCATATAGGGGACACAGCAAACATGTGGAAGAAGGTGCTGTGATCAGATGAGAACAAAGTTGACCTTTTTAGCCTAAATACAAAGTGCTTTGTGTGACAGAAAAGTAACACTGCTCATCACCCTGGACACACAATCTCCACTGTGAAACACGGTAGTGGCAGCATCATGCTGTGGAGAAGCTTTTCCTCTGCAAAGATAGGGAAGCTGGTGAGGGTTGATGGGAAGATGGATGGAGCAAAATACAGAGCAATCCTGGAAGAAACTTGGAGGCTATAAAAGACTGGAAAGAGACTTCCAGCAAGTCAGTGACCCTAAACATACAGCCAGAGCTACAGTGGATTTAGATCAATTAATATTGTGTTAGAATGGCCAAGTCAAAGTCCTGACCTAAATCCTATTGAGCTCCTGTGACAGTTGCTATTATTAGGCACTCTTCATTCATTCTGGCTGAGCTTAGCTTTTTTGCAAAGTAGAATGGGCAGATTTTTTTGTTTGATGCCATAAATGTTTTAGTGGCATTATTACTACGTGCATTAACAATCTCTTGCAAAACAACACCATTTGCTTTTAAACAAACTGTCTTAAAATCTCTGTGTCCCAAGACAATGTCATACATTGTCATTAAGACACCCAAAATAATGACTTCCTTGCCTGACTTTAATGTCTCAAGACAAAGACAGTGTCTTAAGATTTATTGAGACATTTTGACATAAGGAAACGTCTCAAGAAATCTTATGCAAGGCTCCGAAGACATCTTAAGCACAAGGATGGCTTGGTATGAATATAAATGCACGCCCTGTCCTGTGCAGTCTTTCTAATGGACATCTGGTGTGGCCCTCAGCTAGAGAATTTATGTTTCCATTTTCTTAAAGTAATGGAGAAAGGGAGGTTTTACAAGGTCAGTAAACTTGGTGGACTTGGACATTGGTTTCTTCGCTTTAATTGGAAATGGATTATAGTCTGCATGTGTGGCATGAAAAATGCTCAAATGAAAATCATCAGGGATTGATTTATTGAGCAGTTCTTAAAAATGACTGTTTTCTGCAAAGTCAGATTACAGTGTGAATTTGAAACTCACATTTGTAACAGCAGGCTCTTTGTTTCACTCAATCAATGTTCAGTTTCATCTTGACTTGTGAATTAATCATTCCATGAAACTCACGTTAACCTTGACTTTACCTTGACCTTATTTTTGCACCAGGCAAAGGAGAAAATTAGAGTCTATAATGACGAAGTGGCTTGTTCATCCTTTGTGAAAAAGAAAAATAATAAATTGCTCTCATTTGTGTGGTAGAAACTATGAATGTTCTGTGTCCTGCTGTGTTTTTGCATTACTTGTCCTTAACTTTTTTCCCTTTTCTCTTTTTAAATAAACAGGTTCACACCATATGAATGGTATAACCCTCACCCCTGCAACGCTTCATCAGATGTGATGGAAAACAACTTCACCTTACTGAATAGTTTATGGTTTGGAGTTGCAGCTCTCATGAGACAAGGTAGGACAAAACGATGTTCACTAACTTACATTTAGCTGCGGTGTCTTCTGTAATATATGATCAAACATCAAATATATATGGTTATACTGCTTGTTTTACATCAACTTATTTTGTTTTAAATTTAGTTTGTAAAATTAGGGACATCGCTACTCCTTTTTTAGGGGGTCTCATGTACCTTTAAAATTAGTTCCGGCACCCACAAAAGTAAAAGTAAAAAGTTGTACTGTTTTTTTTTTTTAATAAAAGTTTTTTTCTGAGATGGTAAAAATCAAATTTTAGAAAGTTGGCAATTGAATTAAATGTAGAATATAGCATTCCCACAATGGTATCATCCGCTTTTTCTCCACGCTGCCAAACGCTGGGTTCACGCACACAAAATTAAACTAAGCACTTTTTAGTTTTATGCTGTTGTTCTCTGATGCTTTAATGTTAAATAACATTACAGAATAATAGAAGACATAATGACAGGTGATGTCCTACTCCTGATATGTCCCGTGTGTGTGTGTGTGGATAACTTCCTGTCGGCGGCACGAGCAGTCGCAGCGGCTACTCCGGAAGCAAAACACGGTGCTTTTGTTTGTTTCTGTGTAAATAATCCGATCTGAACACGCAATCATGCAAAAGTTCGCTATGGGAACAACTTACGACCGACAGACCCTGCTAGACCTGCAAAATCAACAAAAATCTGTACTTACAGACGGTCTACGAGTGGAGCTACGCGCGCTAGGCCTGCTAAGATCCGCAGCGTTTCCTGAGCCTGCTATCCGGAAGCGGTCTCTCCGCAAGCGTTGCGCGAGGAGCCGAAAGCGCGGTAAGAGAGCCGGTGTCCGCGCTAAGCTAATGGCTAACTCCAGCCGGCCAGCGGTTCCATCTCTCCTTCTCTCCAACGTTTGCTCCCTGCCGGCTCCAGCGGACATCCCAGCGCGAGTTCAGAGAATGCTGTGTGTTCGTTTTCACAGAGACGTGGTTAACGAACTCCATCCCGGACTCCGCGATTGAGGTGAGCGGCATGCTATGCTACCGCGCGGACCGCGACGCCGGCCTCTCGGGCAAGGTACGTGGAGGTGGGGTGTGTGTTTACATCAACACAGCATGGTGTAACAACGCTGCGCTGATCTCCAGCCACTGCTCGCCGCTGGTGGAGTTTGCTGTAGTCAGAGCCAGGCCATTCTACCTGCCCAGAGAGCTTAGCAGCGTGTACATAATAGCGGTGTATGTAGCACCCAGTGCTAATGCTAATGCTAACGGTGCTAATGCTAACGCTCTGCAAGAACTGTACACTGTTATCTCCAAACTCCAGAACTCACACCCCGACGGACTGTTTATTGTTGCTGGTGATTTCAATCACAGTAATCTGAAGGCTCTGCTGCCCAGCTTTCACCAACATGTGGATTTTCCAACCCGTGGAACTAACCTGCTCGATTGTGTGTATACTAACATTCCCGGTTCGTACAGAGCAGAGCCCCGCCCCCACTACGGCTACTCTGATCATATCACTGTCATGCTCATCCCAGCATACAGACAGCTCATCAGACGTGCCAAATCAGAGAAGAAGCAAGTTACAACCTGGCCTCCAGGAGCCATCTCTGCTCTTCAGGACTGTTTTGAGCACACTGACTGGGACATGTTCAGAGAAGCTGCTACCTCTGATGACTCCATCAACCTGGAGGAGTCCACAGACTCAGTGACTGGCTACATCAGCAAGTGCATTGAGGATGTTACTGTCTCCAAAACCATCACAACTCGCCCCAACCAGGAGCCGTGGATAACTGCAGAGGTGCGTGTGCTGCTGAGATCCCGAGACAAGGCCTTTAAGTCAGGGGACAGGGCTGGCCTCCGAACAGCTAGAGCCAAGCTCTCCCGGGGAATCAGAGAGGCAAAGCGCACCTACGCAAAGAAAATCCACGCCCACTTCCAGGACACTACTGACACTCGGCGCATGTGGCAGGGCATCCAGACCATCACCAACTACAAGTCACCCCCCCCCCCCCCTGCTTGTAACAGTGATGCCTCCCTTCCAGATGCACTGAACTCCTTCTACGCAAGGTTCGAAGCACAGAACTACACGACAGCATGGAAGACTACACCTCCTCCAAACGATCAGGTACTGTGCCTGTCCTCAGCTGATGTGCGGAAAACTCTACTCAGAGTCAACCCACGGAAAGCCCCAGGACCAGACAGCATACCTGGCAGAGTGCTCAGAGGATGTGCAGAACAACTCACGGATGTTCTCACGGACATTTTCAACATCTCTCTGAGTACTGCAATCGTGCCGACGTGCTTCAAGACGACCACCATCGTCCCTGTGCCGAAGAAGTCTCAAGTGTCCTGCCTTAATGACTACCGTCCCATTGCACTTACTCCCATCATCATGAAGTGCTTTGAGAAGCTGGTCATGAGGCACATCAAAAACCAGCTCCCGTCCTCACTGGACCCTCTGCAGTTTGCGTATCGTCCAAACAGATCAACAGACGATGCCATCTCTACTGCGCTCCACCTGGCTCTCACCCACCTGGACAACAAAGACTGTTCGAATGCTGTTCATCGACTTCAGTTCAGCATTCAACACCATCATCCCTCAGCATCTGATCGGAAAACTGAGCTTGCTGGGCCTGAACTCCTCCCTCTGCAACTGGGTTTTAGACTTCCTGACTGAGAGACCACAATCAGTCAGGATTAGAAACAACACCTCCAGCACCACCATACTGAGCACTGGCGCCCCCCAGGGCTGTGTGCTCAGCCCACTGCTGTTCACTCTGCTGACTCATGACTGTACTGCAAAGTACAGCTCAAACCACATCATCAAGTTCGCTGTAGTTGGCCTCATCAGCAAGAACGACGAGTCAGCATACAGAGAGGAGGTGCAGTGGCTGACGGACTGGTGCAGAACCAACAACTTATCTCTTAACGTGGATAAAACCAAGGAGATGGTTGTTGACTTCAGGAGAGCTCCAGGTGTCCACCACCCGCTGAACATCAACGGCTCTGCTGTGGAAATTGTGGATAACACCAAGTTCCTCGGTGTTCACATTGCAGAGAACCTCACCTGGTCCCTCAACACCAGCTCCATAACCAAGAAAGCCCAGCAGCGCCTCTACTTCCTGCGGAGACTGAGGAAAGCACATCTCCCACCCCCCATCCTCACCATGTTCTACAGAGGGACTGTAGAAAGCATCCTGAGCACCTGCATTACCGTCTGGTTTGGGAACACCTCAGACCGCAAGACCCTACAGCGGATAGTGCGGACAGCTGAGAAAATCATCGGAGTCTCTCTTCCCTCCATCGCCGAGATCTACACCACACGCTGCATCCGCAAAGCCACCAGCATTGTGGACGACCCCACCCATCCCTCACACGGACTCTTCGCTCTGATGCCGTCCGGCAGAAGATACAGGAGCATCCGAGCCTCCACTACTAGACTCTGCAACAGCTTCATCCACCAGGCAGTCAGACTTCTCAACGCACAGAGACAGAACTGAACCCCCACCCCACCCACCACTCACCCAACACACTCACACAAAACTAAACTGTACACCCCCCCCCCCTTTACACTCACAAGAACTGAACTTCACCCACACACACACCCAGTCAGCACACAGAGGCTGACATGACTTTATTTGCTGCATTCTTAAAAACTATAAACTCTACCTCAGTAACTGCTGTGATTATATATGTTCTATATGTTACAGTATGTCACACATCTCTGCACCTTATCCCCACTATACACTTTATTATACCGTATCGGTACTGCACTGTCCTGTCTTTAAATTGTCTCGTCTTTTGTATTTATTGTATTTATTGTTATTTAGTGTTATAATTTTATAATTTTATGTTGCACTGTCGTCACTCCTGCACTTTATGTTGTCTATTGCTTGTTGTTCTATGTTGCACCATGGTTCCGGAGGAACGTAATTTCATCACACTGTGTACCTGTACTCAGATGTAATGACAATAAAAGCCTCTTGACTTGACTTGACTTGTGTGTGTGTGTCCAACCAGTCAGACATGAATATTGGGCTGTTATTCTAAAGGATAGGGGACGTTCAGTTTCAGGTGAAAGAACAAGGCAAAAAATATATATATATAAAATTTCATTACCCAGTGTAGGGTAAGCAGATGCCCTGAAAATTATTGGAATCTAACTTATTCTATTTCTTCTTATTTGGGATACTCAGCCCTCATTGGATCTCACCTCAGTTTCATTTACAGATTTGTTTTTTAAGGGTCTTTTAAAAATGTTTTAAGGAATTTTGAGTGTCTAGTTTTATTGGGTGCTCAGCACCCCTAAACCTCTGGTCCCCTGTGTTAAATTTAGTCAACCATATTCAGCCATAAGCTGTTCTTTTTGCCAAGTCCACATTCACCTTAGAAAAACATTTGGAGCAGGTTTAGGCTGAAACTAAACTCCAGGAGGTGAGTAATTCTTACCAACTCGACAGAACTGTCAAAAACTTGTACCTCACAAACTGCATCATTTTCATCCATTGTGACTTGTTATTACGAATGCTACTCAAGTGATCACAAACAAG
Organism: Astyanax mexicanus; assembly: GCF_023375975.1. NCBI lineage: Eukaryota > Metazoa > Chordata > Actinopteri > Characiformes > Acestrorhamphidae > Astyanax > Astyanax mexicanus. Next base: position 36,671,325 of record NC_064427.1, on the reverse strand, counting down.
GTTTACACAATGCAGAAACCATCGTCTGAAGAGACCTGTGGAAAAGCACACCTGACAACAAAGTGCATCAAAATAAACACAAAATATGTATGTAATTTTTCAAACTAAAGCTTGCAAATTTTTCTGTGGTTGTGGTTTTTGCAATTTGTCCAAAAAAAGGTGCTGTGTGTTCTGTCATCATCAATCCTCAACTCATGCTAGTTCTGTAGCCCTATATTCTGCCTTGGTTTCCTGAATTTAGATAGAATGTGAATGGTCACAGTCAGAGCAGAGGAGAAAACAGCTGTTAATATCGACTCAACAAGTTTCTTCAGCAACTTCAGTCAATAGAGGCGGATCTTTTATCCAATAATTCTTTCACTCAGTCAAGTATCACCTGTGCTTTCATTGGTTAACAGCTATTGTTTTTGCTGCTATGTGCTACATAGGTCATCAATACACAAGATTCAAATTCTCTGAGAATTTGGACATGTTAACTATCAAAAAAATATGAAATATGTTTGGTCTATTGTTCGCATTGTCCACTGAGTCTTTTGTTTTAATCCACACATTCCCGCCTTTATGGTTTAAACTGCAGAGTGACGTGAAATCACGGAAACGTGTGGAGTTCTCGACTTTGCATGTTTAGTTATTAACCCTGTAATGATTTTAGAAACCTCCACTTTTCTCAAATTCAAATTATTGATTTTTCTATTGAAGCTAAATGTTGCACATGTATTCTACACCACAAAAATGACAATTTAATCAGATAAATTATTAAAAACCAAATGTTATTGGTATGAAATTCATGTTGATCATGAGCACATTTCCAATCATGGCTCTACATCGATTTTAGCTTGTTAAACAAATTCTGTCTATACAGTATTTTTTTCTCACAGGCCGCTACATATATTTTTTTAAACCTGTTTTGAAGTGCCAGGTAACATGTAACTGACCTACAGGTTTTCCTTGCTAGAGAAAGAAAGAAAGTAGTATTCACTTTCTGGCACAACCAAAGGGTAGGTTGGTAGTTATTAGAAACACTTGATTTAAAGTGACACCCTAATTATAGTCTAGCATTTAGCCTACCCAATAGTCTTCCCCTGGCTTTCCCATAATGAGGCGGTTCTGGCCCACTGGAGAGGCCTGCTGGTTCCACAACGCAGGACACACAAATAAATGGATGATGTGTCAGGTGTGCAGGAGAGTGTGAAGCAGCAAGTGTTACTTTAATGAGCGCGGGAGATACGAACAAATCATTGGGCAGCATATTCTGACCTGGCCAGACTTCTCTCGTGAAATATTAGACAGATGGGGTTTTGCTAGAGAGAGACTGCTCAGCCGTGGATACTGGTGTGCTAATGAAAGTTCTTAAAAGTTCACTAAAACTGGAGTGGGTTTAGCCAAAGACATTACAGTTGAGCACTTTGGCAACTGACTTAACATTGCCTCATGTTTTGTAAGACCCATTAACCCATCAGTTAACCTATATATTGTGACTGCCATTCAAGTTAATTACAAAAGAAGAAAAACTTCAAATTTTAATAGAAAATATGTGTTAGAAGATTTTATGACTTTTACCATCAGCAGCCAGAGCTCTTCTTATCACTCGCATTGTGATGCTCATTGGCACAGGCATCTGTTGGCTAATGCATTGGTGCTAAGGATCCGCCAATGTCCTTTGTACACTTTTCTGACCTGGTGATGGAAAAGAGGTGGTGGCTGACCTTACATGTATTGAAACATTGTTTTCAAGAATGTGCTGATAATGCCTGGAATCCATGTGATTTTCAGTACCTGCACTGGCCACACAGTCCCACAGCATGATGGAACCTGCACCAGATTTTACTCTGGGTACCAAGTGTTTATCTTAAAATGCTGCGTACTTTTTTTGCCATGCATAGCACCCTCCAAATAGCTGAATTTCCAAAATGAAGCTGGCTTGTCCAAATGTGCTTTAGCGTACCTCAAGCGGCTCTGTTTGTGGCGTGTGCTCAGAAAAGGCTTCTTCTGCATTACTCTTCCATACAGCCTCTGTAAAGTACGCTGAATAGTTGAGCAATGCACAGTGACTCCATCTGCAGCAAGACTCTACTTAAACACACCTATTTATACTTGTATTCTTCTACTGTGTTTGCTTTAATTAATCAGTCCCTTGTGATGGTTCTTGTACTCATTTCTTCAACAATATTTTCTATTACCAAGTTTTTTTTTATTAAGTAGCAAAAAATGGCATGTTAACTGTTAGCTGCCTCAACCAGTACCACTTCTGTACCATTAGCAGTGGGCCGCCAGCTTTGCCCAGCATATCTGCTATGCCGTTAGCATTACTATTAGCTGCTAACCATGCTCAGAGCTGATTCTAATATCAGAGGTTTAGGAGTGCTGAGCACCCAACAAAACCCAGCCACAACGATTCCCTTTTAAAAACAAAAACTGTAGAGAAGAGTTCCCAGGAGGGATGCATGGATCATATCAGAAAAATCCATGTCTGACTGGCTTGCCACACCCAAACACAAACAACATTACCTGCAGCAGTAGCATGCTAAAGTAAAAAAGCATCAGACAATACCAGCTTAAAGAGTGACTTTGATTTTGTATTTTCGTTTTAAAAACGTTGTTTAATGATCTACTTTCTAAGATTTTAATATTTTTTAGCTTATTGGAGCGCTTTAGCCCATCTAAAAAAGGGCTAACCCCTGGCTGTTTGTTGTGTTATTGTACTGTTAGCTATGCTACCAGGCCACTGGCATTAAGAACATGCAGTTCTAGGATGTCCTAACTTTTTACAACCAGTCACAAAAAAAAATCTGTGCTTTGCTGTTGACATATTTTCAAGTTTTTTGTTTAGATGTATTATCTCATCTTTCAAAATATAATGAAATATATTCATACTCAGATATTCATATATGTAAAGCTGAAAGTCAACAATGACAGTGACTTTATGGGGTGACCTCATTTTTCCACTTGGCTGTATTGTGCTCTTGGTCATTTGTTTCACTATAATACAGCAATACATCACAGCCAAGCCTTGTGTTGGTGTTTGCTTACTGCAGCATGCCCGTAAACAGAGAGGTTTAAAGTTGTTTGCAGGATAAACTTAATAGACTTACCTGACGAGTCAAAGGGAATTTCAGAGCTTTTGTGTAAGCCAAAGGCCATTTGCTGAGTATGCTCTTTCAGTCTTCTGGACAGTCATGCATTAAATACTTGTCATTAAGTTGTCCCACAGGCCTTAATCCTATTTATCACACTGTTGTTGCAATCCACTTTCGTATTGGGGCACACTGCATTGGACCACAACTACCCATACATTCCCAGACACAGTGTAAAACAAGTTCCACACTGTAAAAAAGGACAGTCCATAGAGATCCAGACTTAAAAACAGACCCATGAAAATGTGCAATTTTTACATTATTATTTATAGTCTGCATAACTCCTGGATATAAGCTTTCTTTTCTCAGTGTTTGAAAATGAAAAAATGAAAGAAAGTGAAAAAGGACTATGTTACTGTACTAGGGGTGGGCGATATAGCTCTAAAATAATATCATGATATTTCATGGTATTTTTGCGATAACAATACTCTTGGCGGTTATGTCAAAACATTGAAAACATTAAAAAAAAACTATTTCAAGAATACACTACTGTAACAAGATGAAAGTGTATTTATATTATTGTATACAATATGATATGGCACAGCCCTAACTGAGGTATTAAAAAATACAAAAAAGAAAAATAATTTTCATCAGATTGTAACAGAAGTCAATGATCCAGAATGACATGATACTAATTATGCACTCCAAATATCTCCATATATCTAGGATTAAAGTAAAATAAATTATACTGGACAGATATAATCTGTCTCTAGTAGTTATATCATGAAAAATGAGAACAGTGTGAATATTCCTTTTGCTGAATAAAGCAAAAACGTAGTACCATGTTGTGATAATTAGGGGTGGGTGATATGGCACAATAGTGATATTTTAGAGTATAATATAGTTTACGATATTTAAAAATGTTGGCGATTTTATTACGTACGATGCAATATGGCACAACCCTAGAAGGCACATTGCATACTACAGAATGACATACAATCCATTATAAGAATGTTCCATTATAGGAAAAAAAAAAAAATATATATATATATATATATATATATATATATATATATATATATATATGCACCAATAATTGCCTTTATTTGACAGAAAAACTAATATGCAATTCTAAATGAAAGTTTTTAATTAAGATTTTCCATTAAAAATAAATAAATATTGTCCATGACTAAGCTTAGTGCTTTTGTGGCCGCAGTGTTCAAAAGGTCATTTAAATAGAGATTATGGGCCCTATTTTCTATCCATCAAACATGCAGCTTGATTTGGGGTGTGTCAGTGTGTCTTTGGTGTCATAAGAACACAAAAAATACACCTTGTGTGGTTTGAAAAGCGCAAAAGGTACTTATTCTCCTAATTAATCATGGGTGTGTTTTGGCCGTAACTTGAAATAAACCAGACAGTGTGTTATTTTCAATTCCCGCATGCATGGGGTGCCTGCTTTGCAAAGATAGGAATGAATGTCTGATGGTTGCCTGTTGTCAGACTGTTGCGCACCCATGTTTTTTTTCTGGTTTATGGGTGTGTATGTACTTTTTTTCCCTAGATTTTTCCTTCTTGGGCTGGATGGTAGAAACCTTGGTGCATAGTGACAATATCACGTGTAGAACATGAGTATAATAAGAACTTACGTTATCATGCTTGGACTAGCAACACACTAAAGCAGTTGTAAAATTGGAATTGGTATATCACATTGTGGCAGCAATGTGGGATCTTACTGCTGTTTTAAATGTACCAACAGGTTTAAAGCACTCATAATAACAATTTTAAACCTTATTTTTCAATATTAGCACACCTTATTCTTTTAGCAGATTTCAAAACATGTCTAAAAGCTTCAGCCAGTCATTGGTTAAGTCATCCTGGCTTTAGGGAGCATTATTGGTTTGTTTGTCATTGGGAGTTCATCACAGAGACAAGAAAAAGCCCACTTTTTAACACCAAGTAAAGACAGACACCAGAGTGCAGTCCTTTTGACAGCTTCATGGATCTAAACCTGTACCACCATGAATCCGCCCAGTCGGAAAATACACCCAAATAGAAAGGCAGTGAGAGCAAAAGCTTTATGAGGTAACTGATAAGATAAGATTGTTTTTAGTTTAGCACTTCTTCAGAGTGACAGGAATGTGGTTCAGTATTTATAACAGCCCATTTTCTCCCCATCCTGTGGTATTTATAGTTGATTCAGAGTGCAGCAGTGACTCACACTCTCACTGTGATTCTTTATTAAGGCTTGTAAGCTGTTGGTCATTCACTTATATTTGTCCATTCACATCATGAGTTTCCAATAAAGTGAAATTATTAAAGTTTTAAATGATTAGTTCAATTTAGGTGAAATTGTATTTATATAATGCTTTTACAATGTTTGTTCTCATGGTAACTGCACATAGAGCACATTTTTTGTGACCAAACTGGTGTGATAAATTTCCTTATTGAGTTAGAGTCTTGATTGCCAGTTATGTCCACATGGTGGCTGAGAAAATAATTATTGGCATGATGTGGCTCTTCAGACATTTACTGTATTTACTTTTAAGCTGCATGGAAAGTTGATGTGTTTTGATGTAACACCAAAACACATTAAAGAATTGGGTGCTAACATTAGCTTAACATAAAAACTGTATAAGATTATATTGGCAGTGTCCTTACTACATTAAATTTGTATTTGTTTTACCTACAGACCGAGACCAGCTAGAGGAGGTGGTCTCGGTCTGGTCCCAAACAAACTCTGGAGTGGTTCGCTTGTGATGAGAACGTGATCCGGTCTCGATCGGATCCAGCTATTAAATATACTCCTTTTACTTGTTTAAACTGCTGATAAGGCGCAGTTTAATCTGATATATTACTTTGTGTACATTTTCGCTGCACATCCAAACAGAGGGATAAAACTCTCCAAACAAAGAAACTCATTCGGACCATAGAAACCAACTACAGGTGTGAAAACGCCCTAAGACATTGTTAAATAAGGCCTAGAACTACACTAACTGGACCAGTCAATCAGCTGGTTGACTTACGTATCTGGTTCCTCAATAGGTCTAGAGACAAAAAAAGCTAAATAGTTGCTAAATGAAGATGCAGAAACCATCACCACTGGTAAACGGTTAAATGTTCAATATGAGTTCCAAATGGATTTGCAGTAAATAATGTATTCTCATGATATTTTTGTCCCTGTAACTTCTTTAAGCACTATTTGGTCCGGAACCAGACTTTAGTTTGTTTGCACTCTCGGTGCGGTTTGTTTCGGCAGGTGTGTAAACTGTATTCGCACTTGGGTGAAGACCAAAACAACCAAAAGGAACCGTGAGAAAAGGTAGTCTCAGTCCCATTCCAAATCAATTCTGAAGCAGTCTGTTTGCGCCAGACAGCTCTGTCTATGTGTGAAAACAAACCAAACCGAGTGGGAAAATGCTTGTAAAATTAGACAAACACATCAACTGATTCGGCCAAGAGAAGCAAAGCACAGGTGTGGAAACGTCCTAAACCACAACATGAAGAAATATTAAATTGAAAAAACATTGGATTTCAAAAATGGATTTTGAAAAGCTTTAGAATGTCTGTATATCTTTCTAAGATGCGTTTTCTTTTCCTTTTTTTCTGTTTAGACTTGCTGTCCTTGTTGTTTTGACATTGCTCTTCCTCGTGTCTCTTCTTCTGTTGCAACAGGCTCAGAACTGATGCCCAAGGCTCTATCAACTAGAATCGTTGGAGGGATTTGGTGGTTCTTCACACTAATCATAATATCGTCTTATACTGCTAACCTGGCTGCCTTTCTCACGGTGGAGAGGATGGATGCTCCAATCGATTCAGCGGATGATCTGGCAAAGCAGACTAGAATTGAGTACGGGGCTGTGAGAGATGGCTCAACCATGACTTTCTTTAAAGTAAGAAATCACACACACGTACATATACAGAGGGGAATGGAATACAATCCAATACATGGGTCATTAATATCACAGGAAGGCCGAACATAACAAAAAGAGCCTTGATACGTTTCTGAGGATGATCAATTGTGCAACTCATCTGTCCAGAAGGGTATATTCATGCTAAGGGGCTATTGATGAGATTTTCTCTCGAAAGCTCATTGATTGTAGCCTGAGTGATAGATGCAAAAATGACCAAAATGTGTTGACAATCCATCACTCAGTCGTTACAGGATATGTAACATGAGAAAATGCTTTCAGGCTGTGGTTGCCTTTCCATTTAATATAGATTACTTTTTTTTCTTGCACAGATTGAACTTTTGCATCCCTCTTAGGTCCCTGTGTTCTCAGATCCGCCAGAAAATCGCTGCAGTATTTAGTTATAAACATCCCGTCTCTTATTTCAGTAATGCCAGTAATCTGTCTCAGTAATACCAGTAATCTATCCCAGGAAATCCGCTAGTGTGTCTTAAAGATGAACCTTGTATGGTCTATATATGCTGCTTATTCTTCCAAAAGGCCCAGTTTATCCAACACAACTTCTCCATAACCATCGACTCTCTCTCTCTCCCCGACAAAGGTTGCTAGGTGTTATTGTCCAAGGAACCTGGGTGTTATGGTTCATGACCAGCTCTTCTTCGCACACCATGTGGCCTCAATTGCTCGATATTGCTGCTTTGCACTTTATAACATCAGTAAAATTCCACCATTTCTAACGCAACAGGCCAATCAACTCTTGATACAAGCAGTGGTCATCTCACGCCTAGACTATTGCAATGCCATACTAACAGACCTCCCGGCCTGTGTTATAAAACCACGTCAGATGATCCAGAACGCAGCCGCGTGCCTGGTCTTTAACTCTGGCTACCAGTTGCAGCTCGTAACAAATTCAAAGCTCTTACAATTGCCTACAAGGTGATGACAGAACAGCTCCTTCCTACCTGCACTCGCTCCTGAAGACTTACGCTACCTCCCGGCCGCTGCGCTCCTCCAATGAACGTCGCCTTGCTTTACCAAACAAACATTCACACAAAGCAATCCAGACTGTTCTCATACAGAGTTCCCCAATGATGGAACAAACTACCTTCCACTACCAGATCCGGAGAATCTCTCGCTATCTTTAATAAACTCCTGAAGACAGAGCTCTTCAAAGAGCACTTACTCTCCTAACACCTCTAACTAACTACCTTCTACTACCAGATCAGGAGAATCTCTCGCTATCTTTAATAAACTCCTGAAGACAGAGCTCTTCAAAGAGCACTTACTCTCCTAACACCTCTAACTAACTACCTTCTACTACCACATCTGGAGAATCTCTCACTATCTTTAATAAACTCCTGAAGACAGAGCTCTTCAAAGAGCACTTACTCTCCTAACACCTCTAACTAACTACCTTCTACTACCAGATCAGGAGAATCTCTCGCTATCTTTAATAAACTCCTGAAGACAGAGCAACTCTTCAAAGAGCACTTACTCTCTTAACACCTCAAACACACTAACTACTTCTAACCTCATTTCCTTCTTTCCCCCCTTTCCTCCTTTCCTACTATTTTCTTTTGGCCTCCTTAAGGGCCTGTCTAAAAAAGTTTTTTTACTTCTCTATTACTAAATGTACATCATTATTGTAATTTGCTTTGAACAAAAGCATCTGCCAAATGTAATGTAACGTAATGTAAGGTTAAGGTTAACAGAATTGGATGCTAACATTGGCATAGTGTAAAAACAGTGCAAGATTATATTGCCAGTTTCCTTACTAGATAAAATTTTGATTTTTTTTTTAAGGCCCAGAACTACACTAACTGGATCAGTCAACCAGCTGGTTGACTTTTATGTCCAGTTCCTTAATAGGTCAAGAGACAAAAACAGCGAAAAAGTTGCTAAATGAATTTTCAGGAACACCATTTAACCAATACATATTTTTTTTTCTTTTTTTTTCTTTTGCGTTACTGTTTAAGAGTTAAATGTTCAAAATTAGTTCCAAATCGAGTTATAAAAAGCTCTTTATGTGTTTTTGTTCCTTTCATTTCTTAAATAGCTATTGTTTTATGTAATTCTAAGGACGTTTTCACACCATTACTATTTGGTTCGGTTAAAACAGACTCTGGTTCGTTTGTATTCTTTGTATAGTTTGTTTGTGTAGGTATGAAAACAGTAATCACGCTGGGGAGCGGACAATAAAGGGGACACATCAAGACCTGCATGAGGAGATGGTCTCAGACTGATTCCAAACTGTGGAGCGATTACACTTTGATCTGACCCAACTATAAAATGTACTTGTTTTATATGAACTTAATGGCTGTTCAGGTGCAGTTTCAGCTGATTAATTACCCAGACAGTTACCGTAGCTATGAATAAATGCTGTCTCGGCTGCTGCTAAGGTCCCTGTGTTCTCAGATCTGCCAGAAATCACTGCAATATTTACTGATAAACATCCTCCCGTCTCTTATTTCAGTAATACCAGTAATCTATCTCAGTAATACTAGTAATCTACCTCAGGAAATCTGCTAGTGTGTCTTAATGGATGAACCATGTATGGACTATATGTGCTGCTTATCCATTAAGAGCCTGCTTATGCCTGTCTTCAAGGAGGGTGGGGAGAGAGACAAATAGAGAACCAGAGAGGGAGAGAAAAGAGAGGAAGCATTAAAAAAGAGTAGGGAGAGAGTGTGTGGCAATAGAGCAATGGAGAGCAATGTATAGTGCAAAAATGAGAGAGAGAGAGAGCGAGAGAGAGAGCACAGCAACCGGTACGGGTTTTATCCACAAAGATTGTAGCTGATGATTACTGCCTCCTGTAGCTGGTAAAACAGTGGCTTGTAGACGGCCAATACAGATTGAATCAGCCGAAAGAGATTTAGCACACAGCTGTCCCATTTCTCCTGGCTGAGCTCCACACACAGACACAGGCTGCAAATCGGTGGAAACTTGCCTCCTTTTGACTCATCCTGAGAGGCAGTCGGGGCAAAGTTATTACACAGCACAGCTGTACGGATTCTACCTGCTTTGTGTCCTTGATAAGCTGATATTGATAGCTGTGTAAGGGATGGTATCAACTCTGCGGAATGAAACCAACACAACGGATTGAGCTTCACTGTTCTGAAAGTTTCAATGTCAGCCACAACTTCGCTGCACTCTCAAGGTCCAGCATAGACTTATTCCCTGAGTTGCCTGACTTGGCAACTGAACTGACAGCTCGCTGTACTCTGTGTACTAGCTTTACTATGTACACTTGTGCTTTCATTTTCAAAGAACTCAAGAGCAATCAGTTCAGAGTTTGAATTTGGCTATTTAAATTGTTTATTATTGTTTATATTAATAAATGTTACTAATAACTGTATCTGTGTGTAATGTAGAGCTGGGCGATTAATCGATTTTATCGATTAATTCGAATTTACAGTTAAGGACGATGTGTTTTTATGAAAATCGATTTTCTCTGAGTTTTAATTTTCACCGCCGACGCAGCAGCAGCGCTAGTTCACCATTCAACGTAAAACAGGCAACAAAACATCTTCCAACCGTGTACCAGGTTCTGTATGCAGTACAGTTTATGATTTGCATATTCATGAGAAAAGATCATCTCATTTTATAGAACACTGGCACTTTTTTTTAAAAGCTTTCTTTTGCAATTCCAGCTCAATGGGGAAAACTCTTTACTTAAAAGCATATTAAATTGTACTTTCTATTTGTTTTTAAGGGTGTGTTTGTTTATTTATTTTTTAAGTTTGAGGGTGCATTATGTCAGTACTTAAACTATGTTTAGCTTTCAAAAAGTTACTAGATGTTCTCACTGTTTACAATAGTTTTTTTAGCTTGTTTCTGGTTGCACTTTAACCACAAAGTAAACTAAAAACTAGTTTTAACCAATTCTTTATCATCTTTAATTTGATTTTTAGTAGGGGAAAAAAAACGATTAAAATTTTTTGTTTTAGATTTTTTTTTTGGGCCATATCGCCCAGCTCTAGTGTAATGTGAAGGAATGTGTTCCAGACAGAAATGACTTGTATGCGTAGTTTGATGCATTTATGTACATCCAGAGACAATAATAATGTAGAGAATGGTTAAAATATGAATTAGAGTTCTTGTCAGATTGTATTAGAGATTTAAAGTACATATTTAAAACAGTATTTTGACATTCTGTCACATTCTCGTCCTCCGTCCCTTGTCTCTCACCATGTTTTTTCCATCTCATGTTTTTTCTAGCCATGTGCTCCCTTGCACATGGCCCTCTCTGTGTTCTCGCAGTTGCGTCCTTGTCCACCTCTATCTCTCTTTATTCACATTCACAGGGTTCATACAGTCATGAAAATCCTTTGAAAATAGAAATATTCAGGCCTAGATCAATTTTGGAAAAATAAAAATACACAGAAAGTTTTTGAAAAAGTGAAAAACCTTTTTATATTTAAATTTATTTATTGAGCAAATTCATGACGTCACATTGCATTAAGTAGTTGGTTGTGTGGGGTTCTACTTTTATTTGATTTAATGCTGTCTGGCTTAATTTTGAAAAATATAAGGCATAGACGAATCTGAACGTGCAAATCATGCAGCAATTTTATGCAGCTATTAAAAAAGTGAGTAGGAGTAACAAGGCTATTTTTGAAATTTAAGGAGTAGAAATAAAAAGTTTTCTAAAAAAATAATAATAATTACTCCAGTAAAGTATAGATAAACAACATTTCCTTAAGTAAGATAACAACATTATTTGTACTTTATTACTTGACACCTCTGTTGAAAAGGATAAGTGGTAATATTCAAATCTTGTAGATCTTTGTGCTGAACTCTTAAGTTCTTAAGTTACTGGTATGCTGGAGAGCCAAATCTAATCCTCTCTGAGCTCCGAGCACAATGTTAGCTTTATACTTTATCAGTGTTAAATCTGCTTTGGGTTGCTTTCAAGACTATAAAAACGTCTTGTGCACATTTAATGTCTGTGAAATATGCAGTCATAAAATCATGAATGTGCCAGCTGTATAAGCCTGGCATAAATATTGCCTAATGCTGAAGCTGTTTTTAGGTATTTTAGTGTTGAAATGATACTGTCTGTGTTAAAAAATAAAGGGAAGTTTCCCATTGATGTGTAGGCATCATTTTGAATGATTTATTAAAAAAACTTAAAGCTGAAATTGGCCTAATTTTAAGTCAAAAACTTAGAATGTAGTACTTCATACTTCTGAGTTAGATCTTATAATTGTGGACTTTTTGACATTTCTGGTGTGTGTGTGTGTGTGTGTGTGTTTGTGTGCATGTGTGTGTCATTCCTCATGTGTGTTGACATTTCTATTCATCATATAAAAAGCTCCAGTACTTCAGGTGATCTAGAAGCCTTTTTTACTTTCCACAAGATGACAGAGGGAATTGTTTTCTTCTAATGGCAACTTCAGCAAACAACTATCCATTTTTGTCTGCAATTTTAGGACATTTGAACTGTGATTGCCGTTGAAGATACAGAACTGTATTACACTATTTTACTGCTGTTTGAAAAAGAATGTGAAAGAAGGCAGTTAGCACTGGTCTGACTCATCAACGTAATTGATGTCAACGATTTGTATAACGTGTGTCATCAAGCCACAATTATGGCAGAAAAATCTAAAATATTGATACTCTGTTTCAGGTAATGGGTGGCTATGACATATCACAGAGGCTACCTGTTTACTGTGAGGTATTTTTTGATGCAGAATAAAGACTGTAAGTGCATACTATAGGCCCTATCTTACTTCCTGCGCAAGGCACGTCACAGTGCTCATTGCTATCTTATCACCTCGCCAATAATCTAATTTACACCTTGCACCTGCGTCATTTAAATAGCATATATTCACTTATGAATGGAGTGGGTGTGGTGGTCTGGAAATGAGATCAGGTACAGTTCTGGCCTATTGGTATCATGGCACTGGAAAAAACAGGTGCACCACTGACTATATACAACCCTAACAACTGTCAGGGCATAACATGATAAACCCCTGCTAGTTACACACACACAAAGACACACAACTTTGCACAAACCCAACATTACATCAACAATAAACAGAATACAAAATAAAATAACATTACTGTTCCAGTAAATTACCTGCTCACGCACCTTCACAGCGTGAACGAGCAGGTCAGTTTCCTACGCCATTAAAATAGCAAGTAAGAGCGCACCTGGCTCTTAAAGGGAATGACAAGTGACGCGCTGATTGGTTATTATTTTACATTACATCAAAAACACATCTATGATTAATTAATTGAGCCTTTTGAGCCACACAAGGCGTGTTTTTCCCGACTTTACGATAGCAAAGACTTACCTACACCTTAAATCAAGCTGCAAGGTTGATTGCTCACCTGTAGATTGTTAAAATAGGCCCCCTTAAGTACATATTGTGCGTTTTGTTTAAATGATTAAAGTATAGTGTATAGTGAATTTGAAATTGAGATGTATTATTCATTAAATACCATATAAAAACACACAAAAAAACCTTGCAGAATAATCAGTGAATTAGTTGTTAGTTCTCATTAATTGACCTTTAAAAAGATAATCGCTAAGTGCAGTGTAATTTTTTTTTTTTTTTTCAGAAATCAAAGATCTCAACATACGAAAAGATGTGGACCTTCATGAGCAGCAGGAAGAACACAGCTTTGGTTAAGAATACCAGAGAGGGCATCACACGCGTCCTAACCACAGACTATGCTCTCCTCATGGAGTCTACGAGCATTGAGTACATCAGCCAAAGGAACTGCAACCTCACTCAAGTCGGTGGACTCATAGATTCTAAGGGCTATGGAGTAGGCACACCTATAGGTAAAGATGACATGTAGAATGTTGTAACAGCACGTGCAGTTTATGAGAGAATCAATGCTGCTAAACATTCAAAACACACAGAGAACAATTAGAGACCAGGCATATTGTCACTTAAACCTGTATTGTGGTATTATTCATTATACCACAGTTAGTTCCGAGCCTGCAATTTGATTGGCTGAGAGGCATTTTTTTGAGTGACATTATTAGCCGGTAATGCACTGTAACCAAAACTCTCCATGTAGTACTCCATACAGGCAACTAGCAATGATGCAGTGCTTACAAACCAAATAAAAACCAAATGTGATGTCTGTCTGACACAAAGCCCAATGATTTAAAAATATGCATTATTACACACATAATCAGTGTTGTTTTATTATTAAAATAAAAGCTTAAGTGTATATATCTTCTAGTTGATATAGAGTATTTTAAGCTGAATGTAAGGTAGCCAAAAACAGAGGACCCTTTCTGCAGGCCTTGCCACTGGGGGGCCCAAAGTAAATAAAACTTTAGTTCTTAAAAAAAAAAAAAAAAACATTTTCTTTCAGTCAAAGGAGCACTGGACTTTAATCTTCATAGATTTCTCTTCTGAAAACCGTGATGGTTGATAATAGAGGCCACCACGCTAACCTAGCAACAATGCAGCGCTTACAGCGCAGCTACAAGCAGAGCAGCAACGTAACTATTTTAACACGCGGAGTGTTTATAACCAAACAGTCTTTTAATAAACAGTGATAATAAAAGTATGGTATAATCGCAATAATACACTCGAGGTTCGTTCTAAAACATGTAATATTGGCATTGCTGTGCTGATCTACAATACTCGGCCTGCAGCCTTGTGCCTTTGACCTCAGCACAGCAGTGCCAATATTACACAATATAGCGTGAACCTAGAGTGTATTATTGCTTAATTGTATCATTTTCTTTTTTCATTCAGCATTTTTGAGATGAATGAAGAGCTCCCTCTTTCCCTAGGGTCACCCTACCGGGACAAGATAACCATCGCCATCCTGCAGCTGCAAGAAGAAGGCAAGCTGCACATGATGAAGGAAAAGTGGTGGAGAGGGAATGGCTGCCCTGAGGAAGACAACAAAGAGGCTAGTGCCCTGGGCGTGGAGAACATCGGTGGTATCTTCATCGTGCTGGCTGCTGGCCTCGTCCTGTCAGTGTTCGTGGCAATAGGAGAATTTATCTACAAGGCCCGCAAGAACAGTGACATCGAGGAGGTGAGGAGAATAGGGTGGGAGAGTGTAGATTATACACAGTGTATGCTTTATGTACTGTATACTATATGGACAAAAGTATTGGGTCACACCTAGGGCTGAGTATCGAGATTCGATACCAAAACAGTACCAGCTGAAATGTCTGGGTAATGAAAAACGCTCTGTCCCTCTCTCACTCCCTGTCTATCTCTCTCACTCTCTCTCTTTCTCACTCACTCTGTTTCTCTGTCTCACTCTCTTGCTCTACCTCTCTCACTCTCTCTTTGTCTCTCTGACTCGCTCTCTCACTCATATAATCTCTATCTCATTTGCTCTATCTCACTCGCTATATCTCTCTTACTTGCTCTATTTTACTCGCTCTCTCTCACTCTCTCTGTCTCTCTCACTCTCTCTCTCTCTCTCTCTCTCTCTCTCTCATTCTACTCATAAAACTTTTTCGACAGCAGGTGATGGCATCAGTCAGATAAAAGCAATGCCCGTAAAACGCCACAAACATGCTCATTGTTTGTTTGTTCCAACAAGATCCAAAAAGATGGTAGCCTCTCAGGGTCACAGTATGAGAATGAGATTACTCATACAGGCTGTTAAATATATAAGTTGTGTGAGAATAATCATCCCTTTATGTATTGTTCTTGTTACAATTAAGAAAAAGGTATCCAAAAAATATTGTATAGGTGTCTGTACTGAATTTTTTAACATTTTTCAGACTATACCCAGCCCTAGTCACACCTCCTAATAATTCAATTCAGGTGTTTAATTCTGCCCTTTATCACATATCTTTAAATAAACCACCTAGCCATGCAGTCTGCCTTTACAAACATAAATATTCTCAAAATAATGTGTGGTTCTGAAGAGCTTACTGAACTCCAGCCTGGTTCCTTTATGTCAGTTTGTGACATGCTTTGCTGACATAATTAATAACTGAGTTCCTCTAAACATCCAGTTTGAGCTGTAAAAGGGAACCAACTCCATATATTAATGCCTATGGATTTAAACTACTTTTAATACAAGTATACAAGTTCTTGTTGGTATAATGTGTATGTGTCCAAATACTTTTGACCATATATTGTATGTGTACGTGCCTCTGAAGGTCAGTGTTTAAAATGATTATAAAGGTAAACATTGTATCAGAGCAGTTGTGAGAGGCTGCAGCTTCAGGGCTAGCATTCATTATTCAGCAGCAGATTGTCAGTTGTTGCTCTTGAGATTATGCTTATGCTGCTTTGTGACAATGCTTTATATATTTTTTATGTTGCATGCTCATTATTGTAACACATGCATGCAATGTATACATATTTTTGTGTTTGTATTTGTTTTTATTTGCATGTTTTGTTGACTTGTCTCTTGATCTGGCGTTCCTTTTTATGTTTTTTTTTATGTCTTTCATCTGCATGCGAAGGCCTTCTGTTTCTTTTACGGCGTGCAGTCGCGGCAGCTGCAGAGACGCGATTCCACCTCTTCTACTGGCACCTCCTTATCCACAGATTTAGAGAGTGGGCGCCTTCTCGGGGACGACATATGCTCCTCACGTTAATCACTCCTGCTCTCGCCTCGCTAGCTTTGGAAGGGGTGCGTGTGACCTCATTAATCTCCCCTCCCTGTCTCCAGACATCGCTCCCCTTAACTCTTAACCCCAATCTAGTGTCCCTACGTCTGCCACATGTGGAGAAAGATTCTTTTTAAGTGTACAGTATGTACACTTTCTTGCTCTGTCTCTTGATAGATAAGAAATGGAGAACAAAATTAACTATTGATTTATTTTCCCTGGTACCGGTGCAGATATGACAGTTTCTACTGCAGGGATACGTTTGTGACTTGCCTTGTTTCTTGGCTGGCTTATGACTCCCGACTGCTTCCCACACTGCTACACACTGATAGTGTGTTAAAGCATATTCTCATGTTTTGACCATGTTTAGTCCAGTAGTCCACAAAGCTACAGTTGGCTCCAGCTCTGCATGGTATTTCATTGAAGATACAGTGGCTTGCAAAAGTATTCGAACCCCTTGTTCATATTTTGTGCACATGTATTCAGCTCCTTTTACTCTGAAAACCGAAATGAAATCCATCGCAATCAGTTGCCTTCAGAAGTCACTTAATTAGTTAATAGAGTTTAGTCTCAGTATAAATGCACCTGTTCTGTGGTTTGTAAGAGAAAACTAGTGAACAAATAGTACCATAAAGACCAAGAAACTCACCAGGCAGGTCAGAGATTAAGTTAAGGAGAAGTTTAAAGCAGGGTTAATTTATAAAACATTTCCCAAGATTTGGGAATCCCAAGGAGCACCGTACAATCCATCATCTAAAAATGGAAAATGTATTCTACAACTGCAAACCTCTTAAGACATGGCCGTCTTAAGCAAGGAGAGCACTGGTCAGCGAAGCAGCTAAGAGGCCCATGGTCACTCTGAAGGAACTGTAGAAATTCACAGCTCAGGTGGGAGAGAAGCAAGAAAAACATTGTTGAAAGAAAGATATAAGAAATGCCATTTGCTGTTTGCAGTTTGGCACAAACCATGTAGAGGACACAGCAAAGAAGGTGGTAAAAGGTGCTGTCAGATGAGACCAAAGTTGAACTTTTTGCATGGATGCAAAGCAACATGTGTGGCAGAAAAGTAACACTGCTCATCACACTGAACACACCATCCCCACTGTGAAACATGGTGGTGGCAGCATCATGCTGTGGGGATGCTATTCACCTTCCAGCAAGACAATGACCCTAAACATACAGCCAGAGCTACAGTGGATTTAATTAGATCTTTTAATATTCATGTGTTAGGATCAAAAAACCTGCCCAGTCAAAAAACCTGACCTAAATCCCATTGAGCATCTGTAAAAAACAAATTAAAAAGCTGGTAGAGACTCAAGTTTTTTTTACCCCAAAAGACTTGTAGCTGTAATTGCAGCAAAAGGTGGCTCTACTAAGGGGGCTGAATACATTTGCATTCGATTTAAATTTTGAAAGCCGAGTATCATTTCCATTCCACTTTACAATTATGTGCTATTTTTTGTTGGTCTGTCACTTAAAATCTCAATAAAATAAATTTAAGTTTGTACTTGTAAGGTGACAAAATGTGAAAAATATTTAAGAGGTATGAATACTTTTGCAAGCCACTTGGATCTATGGTAGCCCATAAGGCCATTCATGGCCATAAGAATATATTGCAGTCTATAGGGAAGTTGAATCTGCTATGCCCTAGCACAGTGAAAGCACTCTGGCCACAGCCTTTGTGGCCTGAGCTGTATTAAATAACCTTATCATGATGGACTGGATCACAGGGGGCATTCTGGCTCTCACGGTCAAAGCTGTGCCACATCCAAGACTGTCAATCAAGGAGACAAATCCGCCTTTTTCAGTCGAACTAAATTGAGGACCAGATAAGTGCGTGGGTTTTATAATTACAAAAAGACAATAAGTGAAATAATTCATTCTGCAAAAGTGAGAACGTACGGTTCAAGATGTTCCAAGTCATTAAGCAAAATGAGAGCATGCTGTTCAGCATAGTTCATCAGACAGAAAGTCATCCCCTTTGTATTCCATTCTCAGTGTCATATCCTCTTCCATGTGGCCTAATGACAGTTGGCAGCATAACAAAGTACATCACTGTTTGCATGCACCATTTTCAGTTTTTTTCAGTACAACCCAAAGTCAGAAAAGGTTACGGCAGTAAGGACAATGCAAAATGCAGTGTTTCTTACTTTTACTTTAAATTTATTCCCTTGCAGACAAATCACTATGCTCATTGCTATCTTACACCCCACAACAAGTCTGTTTAGAAATATAGCTGTGCTGATGGGCGTGGTGGTGGAAGTGAGGTGTGTTTATGTAAATTTATGGCGTATTGATATTTAATTCATTAATATACATCCATTCGTAAATTTAAGATCTTAAGCACCTTCCAAAAAAGTTGCAATGAGGACAATTTAGGGATAGCAATTTGTTTCTCAACAAATGTGTAAGAAAATGATTGAAATGTTAAAAACTTATTAAATTATTAAACTTAATAATTAATGCAGTGATGGGGAATGTCTGTACATAAAAGCCAGTGGCACAAACCTAAGCTGAAATCCCTCATATGGCTCTGCATCAATTCTACCATATCTGATATGGAGATACATTCACAAATGCCACAAAAAACTTTACTTTTCAAAACAGAAGCTTTGTGTTAACCATGTCCAGAAGCAGCCTCAACTTCTCTGAGCTCAGATGCAGCCTAGATAGACCCTCACACAGTAGAAATGTGTTTTCTGTTCAGCCAAATTAGTATTTTTTTTACGGACCTTATGAGCTCTAGACCCAATTGTCTTTTAGCAGAAACAGTCTTATGGTATGAGAGTGGGTCAATAAATGTTTATGTCGATGTTGGCAGCATTAATGGAGATTTGAATATATATTATATTGAGTAACATTTGTTGCATCCAAGACAAATACATTTTTAGGGACGTCCATGCCTTTTTTATCAAGACAATGCAAAACCACATGCTGCACACAGTCCTGAGAATGTATGGAGATGGGTTTTTAAAGTCTGCAATGACATAAATGTCAAAGTGAACATAAAAACAAATAAATATATTCTGCTTTAGGGTTGTTGTTTACATTAATGTCAATTTAATGGTTTTGCTATTTCATCTTAAAAACGTAAAGACATCAACCTGCATAGTGTGTAAAAATGATATGCGAAAGGCTTTATATGTGATCTTTCCTTAAAATCTAAATGTTTCATACATTTTTAAACACTGTCTGCCTGTCTAGACACATTAATAGTGTTGCACACTTGACACAGTGAGAAAAAATGGCTTGTTTTTATTGCATTGTTCTCTGAAGAAGTGTGACCTCCAGTGTCAGCTTAAATGTAATTCTCTATTTGAAGTTCCAAAGGGCTCCATAAATTCCAACCCAAGAACAGTGTCTGTGTTCAGCTCGCTGCCTTCTTGCAATTCAGGATTAACAGCCTTTGTTTGAAGTTCCATGGAAGACAGGTTCTCTAGAGTATTTTCACCCAAGCAGGCTCACAGGTTATTTTTCCACCACAGAATGGTTTAGCATATTGTGCTTATTTAAAATAAGGCAGTTTTGATGTTCTGTTTTTATGTTTTTCTAACATTCAGTGTAAATGGCATTCAAAAGGTGGTGGGTACCTTTGAAGATCTTAACAAAAATAAAATAAACTTTCTGTTGTGGCTGGCCATCTACACAAAAACACAGGGTTTTGGTCACTGAAAACCAAGCTATTTCATATATATCTGTAAGATGGAGATTGTTAAAACACTAGCACAGGTGATGTTTCTTTTCAACACACTTTTTCTTCAACTAGTTTACTAAATTGCTAGGTTTCGTAGGCATGTCGGAGCTTCAATTAAGATTAACAGCACTTGTCAAGCCATTTTTTCTTAGTGTATCAACTGTTTTGAACATTTGAACATTCCCTCTCATCCTTTTTATATCATACCTGATTATGTTTGGAGGAAGTAAGAGTGGCGATTCAGGTGAGTTCAGCAAAAGTGAGACTGTAATGTGCGTCAATGTATCTGTAATTAGCCCAGATGTACTTAGCACTTAGCAATGCTTTTCATTGGCTATGTCTTTATTTTGTTTATGTTTTGTTCTAGCACAGGGCTATACAGTCTTATCTGCAAGGGGTCAGTGTGGCTGCAAGTTTTCATTGTAAACTGTCAGCAGCATGCACACCTGATTCCACTTGTTTAATCAGTTGGTCAGTCTTCAAACAACTGATCACACATGCTTCTGTTTGGCTGTATGAAAACCTGCAGCCACACTAGAGCTTAGATTGGGCCCAAAAAAATCCCGCCCAACCCAGCCTGAGCCAGTGCACGTTCTGCCCGAGCCCGAGCCGACCCGCCCCATAAACTGTCTTTGTAAGCCAGAGCCTCATTTAAATCCCACAATTTTTTAGTAAGTAGAGCGTTAAAACAGCTTTTAAAAAATATTTTTGGGCTGTTTGAATGAGCGAAATCTGTTCAGAATGATGTTAAATAACACTGCAACCCTGAAGAGATCTGCATAGATCTGTTTTTTAAGATTAATAGCTGTACACAGCGCTGCAAGTCAAGTGTGTAATGCGGACAAAGCTTACTTCACAGTTCCAGGGCTTCTTGATTATAACATTTTAACCTGTGCAACTTTTTTTTTTTTAAACACAGTTTGATTTGTTACGTTGCTGTATTGTGATTATCACTCCATCACTTAATAAAAATAGAAATAGCATTAAAATCTGAAGAAAGTGGTGGGAAATCTCAGTTTGGGCAGAGAATCAAAGCTCTAAGCCACACTAGTCCTGTTCATGCATCTAGTAAATCAACCAAAAAGTGTCTCACCTTTGCTAAGGTCACCTGGTCACAATAGACAGTAGACTTGAGGTTCACCCTTGCCTTTTCTTTGACAGTGCATCTCTTTCAGTGAAGTGATGGAGGAGCTGGGCGTCACCTTCAGATGCCACAAGGCCATGAGGAAAAGAGGAAGACCACGAGGAAGAGCTGCCCTCACAGGAGTCTTATGCAATTCCAAACGCATCATGAGGAAAGAAACTATGGCCTAGAAAGACATTTTAACATGCAGACTGGAGATCCATTTGACTGAATAAGACTCACAAGAGACCTTCTCACTCACAAGTCGTCAAGGATGTTTTTAAATTATTTCTTTCTTTCCTTTATTAAAAAGATTAGAGCATTTGAACATGGATGTAACGTACATTGCTTTCAATTTGTGGTTGAAGAGCACATCTTGCAATAGTTGTGTTTCTGAATGAAAATGAAAGGATTGGGGAATTGGGGATTTTTCAGTTGCCCTCACTGAAACATCACATTCTACATGGTACAGTAGCATTTCTTGTGCTGTCCTCACTTTTCAAAATAAAAAGGTTTTACATATTTTAAACAGCATCTGTTCTTCTATATACTTCACCAGTGATTCCCCACCTCCTACTGTATGATACGGCTAATAGATTGTCATCACACATTGCAGTGTGTTCTGTTCAATGTTCTTTTCTTTTCTCTCACTGCGCCAGAGGGAATTTGAGGACAGACAATTCCAGACCTGATCATTTTGACTGTGACAATTCGAGACATCCTTTCTGCTGTTCACAAAGCGTCTGCCCCAAGGTATTGACCAGACTAATGTTCGTCACAAAGCTCAGGTACGATCAAATAGAGGTCAATGATCAGACTTGCCACACATTTTAAAGGTTGGAGCATTGGGGAAAAGTGCATTCTGAGATTGGATAGTGGAAAGCTTTCTTTTAAAATGTGATGGGTCTGCCTATAAATGCATCAGCGGAAATGATGTGGCATACATAATAAGTGAAATGCAAAGCAGGGTAGCTATTTGCACCTTACTGTTACTGCCATGATTGTACTGTGACTTTTTTTCTCTGTCAAATGCACCCATGTTTCACTTATTAGTATTGCATGCAAGGGATTAATTAGTGATTTAATATGAGAAGGGCTGGAGTGGATCTATCTATCTATCTATCTATCTATCTATCTATCTCGTCTATGAGTCTGTCTATCTTTAATGTAATGTTACATGGCATTACATGTTTTTTTTATTCAATCTCTCTCTCTCTATCTCTCTCTCTCTGTGTCTCTCTCTCATCTATCTCATCTCTCTACGAGTCTGTCTATCTTTAATGTAATGTTACATGGCATTACATTTTTCTATTCAATGTCTCTCTCTCTCTCTCTCTGTCTCTCTCTCTGTCTCTCTCTCATCTATCTCATCTCTCTATGAGTCTGTCTATCTTTAAAATAATGTTACATGGCATAAAATTTTTCTATTCAATCTCTCTCTCTCTCTCTCTCTGTCTCTCTCTCATCTATCTCATCTCTCTACGAGTCTGTCTATCTTTAATATAATGTTACATGGCATTACATTTTTCTATTCAATGTCTCTCTCTCTCTGTCTGTCTCCCATCTATCTCATCTCTCTATGAGTCTGTCTATCTTTAATGTAATGTTACATGGCATTAAATTTTTCTATTCAATGTCTCTCTCTCTCTCTCTCTCTCTCTCTGTCTCTCTCTCTGTCTCTCTCTCATCTATGTCATCTCTCTACGAGTCTTTCTATCTTTAATATAATGTTACATGACATTAAATTTTTCTATTCAATGTCTCTCTCTCTCTCTCTCTCTGTCTCTCTCTCGTCTATCTCATCTCTCTATGAGTGTGTCTATCTTTAATATAATGTTACATGGCATTACATGTTTTTTTTAATTCAATGTCTTGTGCAGTTAGGCCACTTTTGTTGGATTAATCACAATAGTGGTTCTCATCCACTGAAAAATATAATTAATGCTATAGAAGGTTAATGGTCATGTACTAAAGAACAAAAATAGCCTAAACCAACATCATAGCCATTCACAGCTGCTCCAGCCAGTAAATCACTTTATCTATTCTGCTTGCACTACACTGACACAAAAATGCATTTGTCAGTGATGAAATAACCATTTACATTTTTAGACTTAGGTCTAGCTTAAAATGAAATACAGCTCTGGAAAAATTAGAGACCACCTCAGTTTCTAAATCAGTTTCTCTGATTTTGCTATTTATAGGTATATGTCAGAGTAAAATGAACATTGTTGTTTTATTCTATAAACTACATTTCACAAATTCCAAATAGAAGTATTGTCATTTAGAGCATTTATTTGCAGAAAATGAGAAATGTCTGAAACTCCTGGAGCAAAATTCAAAAAAATTCAAGCAGTTCAGTTTGGTTTGATGGCTTGTGATCATCCATCTTCCTCTTGATTATATTCCAGAGGTTTTCAATTTGGTAAAATCCAAGAAACTCATCATTTTTAATTGGTCTCTTTTTTTCAGAGCTTTATAATAAGTTTACCTGTTAACACTAGTGTATATTTTTTGCAGAACAAGCACTTAAAATGCATAATAGTGAAAAAAATATTTAAAAAGATTACATTTAAGATGTTTGTTTATAATTGTAACTAATTATTTTAATTGAGCAATTAGTTGTTAGATTAATCAAATAATCGTAAAAAAAGAAATCAAGATTAATCAATTAAAACCATCATTATTATATTATAGTTACGGTTAGCAAAGTTACGATTTAAAATTCATGT
The DNA here is from genome assembly GCF_023375975.1 of Astyanax mexicanus. NCBI lineage: Eukaryota > Metazoa > Chordata > Actinopteri > Characiformes > Acestrorhamphidae > Astyanax > Astyanax mexicanus. Next base: position 36,647,232 of record NC_064427.1, on the reverse strand, counting down.
TATTTTGTACATGCAGACAATACAAGTAGTGTATATTTGTTTATTATTTATTATCCTTTTTAATTTATTATTTATTTTTTTGCGCGTGTGTGTAAATGCATAGGTTTCTCAAGGCTTCTGACAGCTGCTTTACTAAAATGAAAATCTCAGAGAGACTGAGAACGCTGTTCAAACACGAGGAGATAAGAAATGCTTAGAGCTGTTTAAAACTAGCAGCCTGTTTCAGAGCCTGCAGATTCAAGTGAACCCAATGGAGTAAAGACTTCACGGAGACTTCACTCTGAAACTAACTGCAATTATTAACTGTGTTAAAATATATTTCCCCTCTGCTGCAGTTATGTCACAACTTATATATTTCAAGCATTACTTCAGAAGCTTGTGAGACAGAGATAAAATATCACACCCCCCCCCCCTTAAAAATCTAAGGCTGTGGTTATCTCCCTCCTGCTAATGCTAAATCGCTACATTACAACAATCGTGTCTTAGCCAAAGGTCAATAGATATCTTCTGATAGTAGATGTGATCAGATCTCCTAAGCACTGCCCTGCAGGAGTCAACCTAAGTTCAAAGACCCAACAGCCTGGTGGGAACATCTGATAACAACAGAGATTATGACAGCTTGAAGAGAACAGTCCCAGTGTTGCAGCATGAGCAGAATGTACAGTCTGTACTAGCAGCTCCTGACACCCCTTCCATCTGTTAAAGGGTCGGGTTGGATTTTAATTTGGATTTTTTTAGTAGTTTTTTTTTCCTGTAGCTTTAAAAGACACTACTTCTACTGCATACAGTCCAGTCAAATGGCAGTTTAAAGCAAAATCTAGCATGTAAAATCCCCCTTACCTGCTAGTTTTTTTCTATGTGGTTGCTGTGGTATCCCAGATAGTTGCTTTGATGCTGCGAAGTGCATATGCTGTGTTATCCAAGGAGGTTGCTCTGGTGTAGCTAGGTGGTTGCTCAGGAATCCAGGATAGTTGCTATGATGTTGCAAAGTGTGGTTGCTTTGGTATCTCAGGTGATTATTATGCTGTTGTTAGGTGGTTGCTCTGGTGTTGCTAGGTGGTTGCTAAGGTATCCCAGATAGTTGCTATGATGCTGTGAAGTATGGTTGCTGTGGTATCCCAGGTGATTGTTATGCTGTTGCTAGGTGGTTGCTCTGGTGTTGCTGGTGGTTGCTGTGGTATCCCAGGTGGTTATTATGCTGTGGCTAGGTGTGTGCTGTCATGTTGCAAGGTGGTTACTTTGGTATCCCAGGTGGTTATTATGCTGTTGCTAGGTGGTTGCTGTCATGTTGCAAAGTGGTTGCTCTGGTATCCCAGGTAGCTGCTATGATTCTGCAAAGTGTGGTTGCTGTGGTACCCCAGCTGATTATTATGCTGTTTTTAGGTGGTTGCTCTGGTGTTGCTAGGTGGTTGCTAAGGTACCCCAGATAGTTGCTATGATGCTGCAAATTGTGGTTGCTGTGGTGTCCTAGGTGATTATTATGCTGTTGCTAGGTAGTTGCTCTGTTGCTGCTGGGTGGTTGCTGTGGTATCCCAGGTGGTTAGTATGTTGATAAAGGTTGCTCTGGTGTTGCTAGGGGGTTGCTCTGGTGTCCCAGGTAGTTGCTATGATGTTGCAAAGTGTGGTTGCTGTGGTATCCCAGGTGATTATTATGCTGTGGTTAGGTGGTTGCTCTGGTCTTGCTAGGTGGTTGCTAAGATATCCCAGATGTTGTTGTTTGTTATGATGCTGCAAAGTGCTTGCTAGGTGGATGTTAAGCAGTTGCGAGGTGATTCCAGTAGTTTTTTAAAGCAATAGTTATGTTGTTCAGTGGTTGCCAGGTGGTTGCTAGACATTTGCTGTGGTATCCCAGATGGTTTATTGGGTGTTGTGTATATTTGTGTCATCGTGACACTTTTTTGCACCCATTTAATTTCTAGATAAAACTACTTTGCTATGCTTAAACTGTTTATCTGATCAAAAAGCTGTAAACAAGCCCAAATCTTGGAGTCAAGCCAAACAGTCGGAAGCTGGAACAGTTCCAATATCTCAATACTGTAAGAAAAGGTATGCGGCGAATATCTGGGAGAAATATGAGAATAAAGATGCAATATAAACTGGATCACAGTAGTATAACAGTTGCACAAGAGTCTCAAAAACATTTATTTCATTTTACCTTTATTAAAGCTTTCCTTCTGTTCAGGGGACCCACTTTAAGTGAACTATGGACATCTGCAGTAAGATCTTTAAACATTTCTACAATTCAGCTATAGATGAAAGAGCACTTTTTTTATTCTTGCCATCCAAAATTTAATTCAGCATTTTGTGATGTTGAGGTTTGGACTCTGGGATGGTCAGACTCAGACTATGAGTGAATGATCTACTGAGCTCTGAATTTCCCCTTCTGAAGTCTCCATTGCTCCACCAGCCGCTCGCGTTCAGTAAAACTAAGCCGGATCCACTTTTAAAGGCTGTACATGTGACTTAAGTACGTAAAGACACGTGACGTGGCCAGAAGAACTCCCATGAAAAGTGACCCGACACAATATTTTATCCCTTCTCCACTCAGTTTACAAACTGAATAATACGGACTGCCACTTTAAGTTTACGTGCCTTCTTAAAGTCTCTCTAAAGCAGTTCTGCCTGTGTGTGAAGGTTATTCAGTACAGTGAATAGCTTACACTGACGCCAGTCTTCGAAATTACAGTGAAAAAGAAAGGAATTCAATTAGCTTGATTTAAAGCCTCCCACACTCACCTCTGTGACCCTACCATTTACAGTACATATGAAGAGGCTCTTAGATTGGTGCACTTGCCATTGTGGGTTATATGTGTGACAGGAGAAGTGAAGGAGTCAGAGAAAGTGAGAATGTGTAGGCGCAGGTTAGAAAGAAGTGGAAGAACGAGAGAGCGATTGAATGAATGACATGAATTGCAGAGTCTGACCTGAAGGTACGTCAATGATTCAGATGGAATTAGGTTGAAGTAAAACTGGATCGTGACTTTACCACTAACTCAGTGTCTGTGTTTTTCTGTGGAAAATTTCTAATACAATTAGTCGTACTTCAGAGAATGGTCTGGAAAAGGAGGAGAGCATTTATGGCTAAATGAAAAATATGAGCATCTTTGCCTGCTTTTTAAAGGGTCTTATTTTGAGACTTATGTTCAGACTGTAAGCAAGGTAAATATGTAGCCATGCTAATGGATTCCTGCACGTTCATTAATCTAATGCAGAAGTTTGTTGCATTGCAAGTGATTTAAAAAACAATTTCAAATCCGATTTCATCAGCCATAGCGTCCAAACCAGAGCTGTTCACAAGTCTTTTTTTCCCAAGTCAAAGTCAAGTCTCATGTCTCTTTTGGCTGTAATGAAGCTTCCATTTTCTGTCTTTATATCTAAGAATTTCAAAGCATTTACTTTATTATTCAACAACATAAAAAAATTAATTAGGTTGGTAATTATAGTAATAAGATGCGTAAATGACTTGTGCAGGTGCTGCCTTAATGAAGATCCAAACCAAGACATTTCTCTCTTTTGTCTCATTTTGTCCGTGGTGTTCATGTTACTGTCACTGTAGAGAGAACAGGGGGTTGTAGGTGAAGAGATAGGCTGTGTCTCTAAAAGTGTGCCTCTTTAAAACTATGTGCCCTTGTAAAACTCTCACCCAATGGCACAAAAGACTCTTAAGGAGAACAGCAGTGTGCAGGGAGTGCAGGGGACAGGTCTGTAAATGCTGATCTGTGAAGTACAGTGAGTAGCAGCAGCACTAAAGAAACTGCATGCGTTATAATGCACTGAAGAACTAAACGTTACAAAAGATTGCGGCTGCTATCAGACTTTCCTCAATGTTAATACTCCAAAAATAGGAAACATAATGATTGTTCACGAGTCTGATTCACAAACTCAGTACAAACTGAGACACATCTGTTCAAACCATCTCCAAATGTGGCTTGGGTTCGATTTGCCAAAAACAAATTTCATGTGTTTTCTGGTTCTTCACACTTAATCAGGTAACAATTTAGATATAGAATCAGATTTTAGCTGACAGTCTGACTAGTCTAAACAATGTTATTGTCATTTTAAATCCATTTTATGCCACTGTATGCCTGTCACCATCATTACATTATCGAGTTCAAGTACGTTATTCAATACAGCTCTGGAAAAAAAATTAAGAGACCACTTCAGTTTTGAATCAGTTTCTCTGATTTTGCTATTTATAGTTATGTGTTTAAGTAAAGTTAATATTGTTGTTTTACTTTATAAACTACAGACAAATTTCAAATAAAATATTGTCATTTAAAGCATTTATTTGCAGAAAATGAGAAACGGCTGAAATAACAAAAAAGATGCAGAGCTTTCAGACCTCAAATAATGAAAAGAAAACAAGTTAATATTTATAAAGTTTTAAGAGTTCAGAAATCAATATTTGGTGGAATAACCCTGTTTTTTATTCACAGTTTTTATGTATCTTGGCATGTTCTCCTCCACCAGTCTTACACACTGCTTTTGGATAACTTTATGCTGCTTTACTTCTGGTGCAAAAATTGCTTGTAATCATCCATCTTCCTCTTGATTATATTTGATTTTCCATATTCCATATGTTTTCAATTTTTAAGTGGTCAATTTTTAATTTCATTTTTAAGTGGTCTCTTATTTTCCTCCAGAGCTATAGATGGATGCATGATGACCTTAATAAGTTTTACTGAACTCAGTATTGTATAAGGAGAGCCCATTAATATCAGTAAGCTGATATTTATTTAGGGGTTATTTAGATATTTTAGATATTCCAAGTACAGTGTCTCATTATTGCTCTTTAAAGGGGAGTAAATGCATGATAGTTCTATTATATTATCATTGTATGAGTAGCAAAAACAGGTCTTTAAATTACAATAATATTATTACATTTTTCATGACAGGCCTATGGCAATAATATGATAGTATTATATTTTTAAAAAGCAAAATTTTCTTTGAAAATGATAAATATTCTTAAAACATTAAACATCATTTTTTTTCGAACAATTAAAAAATTGAATGGGCTTTTCCTGGCTATTTTTTAAGTGTTTAGTTTAACTTTTATTCAGGCTGCAGGCACATTTTTCGGATTTGTTTCTTAAGTTAGATAGTGAGATGATTGTCCACACTGTCATTTTGTTTCTGTCTGTTTAGACTTTGATAAATCAATCTGTATACAATCTAGAAAATGTCATAAATGAGATTTGGTACATAGACTTTGATTTGACTATAAAACCTTGGTTGAAATGTTAAATGTCAGGGACTAACGCAGAACAGATGTCACATTTTCCCCATGTTATATTCAGATAATCAGGCCAAACCACAAATCATTGACATGCATGACCTTGCTGGTCTGTTTATTGGTCTGTTTACTTCATAGCAAATATCATCTGTACTTCAGATTATACTGGATCCATTATAGTACCTGTACACACTCGCTGCAATAATCCATCTATCTAGCTGCACCCAAACGCCAATCCCTAGCAAGCCCTGAGAGTGAGAGCTGCAGGTGCAGGTGCAGCCCCACTTTTCATCACTCTCACAGCATGCACAACACACATTAATCCTTGGGAGGTCACACGCATGAAGCCAAATGTGCCATTAGTAGTAATGACTGTCCTCTCGTGCCGAACAACAGCCACCTCTGTGAGCGAGCCCCGGCCGTGCTCAGCATTAGCTAGCAGCGCTAATGGCCAATCCTCTAATGCAGATCGCCACAGAGAGGCTCTCTATAAGCAGCGAAGTGCCAATTAGTTCGGGAACACAAACACACTGACACCTCCTTCTGATCTCTTCACTGCTCCTGAAGCCTAAATTGAATTACTTTATAATTACTGTGCAATTCTTCATTGGCTGATTTTTTTAAACCAAAAAAAAGGGTGCTCTCACGCTCTCAAAGAGAAGCATGGCTCTTAAAGCTCTCATTCCATCATTTTTTCATTCATTTTAAAATATCTAGTTGTGGTTTCTAGTATAAATAAATGCCATGTGAGTGATGATAGGATTTCGGCTCTTGGTCATTATTATTCATAAATGCAAACATATCATCTCTGATTGGCTGACAGAACTGCAATGCAGCGCGATGGACAACAGTTAAAAACGTTTTAAAATAAAGACATTTTTACACTAATAACAGTCTTTGCACTGTCATATGTTACTTTACAACGTGTGTAATGCTCTGCTAAGTGCAGTTCAGCCACTGACCTAGTTTTAGAGTCTCTGTAAAATGCAAAATCCACCGGAGATCCTTTGTAAATAAAGAGAGGTGGGTAGTTCAGGTCCAGAAATTAAAAATCCACCCCAACGTTTTGTTGAATGGGCTGCAGCAGAGCCACCCAGGCAGTAATAACAAAACCAAGGGTTGAATTTTACTTTTAACTAGTGTAAACAGAACTGTTCTAAAAAACACCTTCTCAAATGGTTAGAATTTGTCCATAGACAATTTCTAACCATTTGTTCCTTAGCTCTGAATTATAAAATAACACTGATGTGACATTTGCACAAACAACAAAAGAACAAACTGTCATGCTGTTTCTAGCACTGTTAGCTCTTGTATATACATATATATGTTGGACAATGGGTTGGACAATGAAACTGAAACACCTGTCATTTTAGTGTGGGAGGTTTCATGGCTAAATTGAAGCAGCCTGGTGGCCAATCTTCATTAATTGCACATTGCACCAGTAAGAGCAGAGTGTGAAGGTTCAATTAGTAGGGTAAGACCAGAGTTCTGCTCAAAATATTGCAATGCACACAACATTATGGGTGACATACCAGAGTTCAAAAGAGGACAAATTGTTGGTGCACGTCTTGCTGGCTGTTTGTGATGTATCAAGAGCCACGGTATCCAGGGTAATGTCAGCATACCACCAAGAAGGACCAACCACATCCAACAGGATTAACTGTGGATGCTGTATAAGGAAGCTGTCTGAAAGGGATGTTCGGGTGCTAACCCAGATTGTATCCAAAAAACATAAAACCACGGCTGATCAAATCACGGCAGAGTTCAACTCTCCTGTTTCCACCAGAACTGTCCGTCACCACAATAAATTATTGTGGTCTAAAACCAGGTGTTTCAGTTTTTTGTCCCAACCCTATATATATATATATATATATATATATATATATATATCCTGCCATCTTTATCCATGAATAAAGAACCTGGACTTTTACAGACTGTAGCACATTGTCTTAATCCAGGTTCTGTTTTGGATACAACAATGTTTAAGTCTGAGTCTTATATGAAGTTGCACATCCTGCAACTATTGTACATGCACACATTATTATAATGATGCTGATATATTGTGCAGTCTTGAGGCAAATTTTAGATATCAAAACTGTCTTGTCTGATCAACTGCATCTAGAATAAGAAATCATATTCATTAATTTATCTTTCTCCAAACTATTATTTCAATGTAAATGTATTATGTATTACTCAGAAGAACAGTGGGTAATAAATTATTAAGCAATAAATCAAATGAACATGATTTATGACTTACCCCAGGTGCAATCCATCAGACGAGATATGTTTGATATCTAAAGTGTGCTTATTTATTTCACGATGTGAGATGCATGGCTAATGTTGATAACAAACACTGGATTCCTTTCTTTGTAAATGCGCAAATAATTTACACATTTAATTTTATTTTTTTTACATAAATGGATTAATCACTCTTTTTTTTAGATAGCAGCATTGAAATAGTTAAAAACTAATACAGTGACATATGAATAATATTTTTATGTTATTGCATGTCTTCACTATTTTGAGGCATAGGCTTATTGCTGTTTTACACCCTGTGAGCAGTGTATTTTTACGCCTTGCGCCTGCGTCGTTTAAATATGAAAGGTGCTTACGAATATATCTTCTTTGATGGGCATGATGGTCTGGACGGTAAGGTGTGTTCAGGTAAATTTCTGGCATATTGCTATCTTGGTAACGGAAAACACAGGTTGGCCACTGATTGATCTGACATTCATTGCTATCTTGGCATCACACTAGGACACACAGCAGTGCACAAATTCAACTTATACATCAACAATAAACAGAGTAGAAAATAAAAGAACATTGCGGCTCCTGTAAATTACCTGTAAAATATGTGCTTCTTACTGTAAAGCTCCAGCTCATCCCTAATCACCTCAAATCACCATCTCAGTTTTAGGGTGTAGATCAGGGAACTGTGGAGGACAAACACTTTTTTTGTTTACTACATAATTCCATGCATGTCCCTTATATGTTTTCATGATTTTAATATTAATCTACAATATAGAAATTCAATTAAATTTAAAAAATGACAAATGTTTGACTTCTACTGTGTAAATATGTATATATGTGTCTGTGGGTTCTGACAGGGACAATATCAACCTTTTTAAAAAATGCCTGCTTTGCTTCCATATTGTCTGTCTTTGGTTTCAGTGGACTGTGTCGCTGTATTCCAGCCTGTGCGCCTACAGCAGAGAGACACTGATTGACTGGCTGGCGGTTCTTGACCTTCGGTCAGACAGCAGGTGGATTGGGAGGAAGAGGGTGGGCTGGTAAATGAAGCTCTGTGAGCAGGGTCAGTGCAGAGATTAGGAGGATCAAGCTGCAATAGATGGGATTTAAAGAGTGCATTTAAGTAGCTTCAGTGTTGTGGCCACCAACTCTTACTAACTCTTACTGCCCTCAACTACTCAACTAGCAATTAGTTTGGAACAAACTTTTATTTGAGTTCTTTAAATGTATAAGTACAACATAAGGGTTTTAGTGGTGTGTTTTATTTACAGGTATAGTTCTTAAATGGGACAGAAACTTGTGACCCTGTCTTAATCTTAATTAAGGGATTATATTAGTATTAGTCTCCCGTTCTTTCTCTGTGTTTGGAGGTGTGCTTTCTTTTAGATTCAGGCCAAATAGAACCAAACTTCTCATTCAACACTACAGCAGTGCAGCTATATATTACATGATTCTGACAATGAAAGTCTTTCGATATGCTCAGGTAAGGAGGATATAGATTTATAACTGATCTGAACTTCTAGATCAGAGCAGATTTATTTTGTTTTATTATTTAGCTTTGCCCTTGTAAATAAAAGTGTATTAAGTATAATTTTTAAAAGTGGAAAGTACATACTTTTTCAAATTAAAATATATACTTAAATACATACAAAATGTACTATTTTGGAACAACTTATGGCAAATAAGTATATTTCAGTTAGTAAGTAATTAAGCTATATTAAAAAAAACATAAAAACATTAAATTGTACAATTGTACATTTAAGTACGTGATTTTAAAACATAATTTTTAATACACTTGAAGTATATTGTAAATGTACTGGTTTGTGCATTGACTAAAGTGTATTTAAGGCAGTATTTAATACCACTATATATATTTTCTATCAACACAACATATAATTTAAAGCATGTAGCTTAAAAATGCAGAGAAAGTACATTCAATGTGTATTTTCATTAAGTATATTAAATTGAAAATGTACTTTTTACAGTATTCTTTACCTAAAGTGAACATACTTTTAATTGTTTTAGCTGTGATCCTTTATCAGTAAGAGCTTTCTTTGTCTTGATTAATGTGGGCCTGAAAACTAATAATGATATTAAGTATAAAGTGATGCTTTTCTCACGTAAAGCAAAATTCAGATAATAGGGGAAGGCAGAGAGCAGACAGGGCTCCTGTTCTGCAGTGCTGCTTTTCCGTATGCTTGAAACGGTCGTGAATCAGATAGTAGTCCAAGGAGGCTTTTCACTAATCTCAGCATGTACTGCCAGCTTAAGGATTTTTTTTTTTACTTTTCAGTATTTTGATTAATTCCGGGATTGGGTTTAGACCTCCGTAATGCTGTTTGCCTGGCCTCTAATCTGCTAACCTCATAACTCTTAATCAAAAAGAATTTTGTTGTTCTATATTTTAATCTTGAATGAACCAGGCCGTGGATTAAGCCGCCGTCCTGTCCTTCCTTTCTCCCGTCAGCTGACTTCACCTGAACGACAGCTTTAGAACAATCTGTCAGAACGCTGAGAGGATTCAGATTCTGAGAACTGTGTGACAACCTCCTGCCCCTGCTTCTGCCCCTGCCCCACCCCCACCTCACTACAGGCATGCCACCTGCGCTTGGATCTTGAAGACTTGAGGAGGTTTGCTGAATTTACCTCACAATTCGCTTCAAACAGCATGAATATTCTGCCTGATATACCTTTTGTGTTACTCTGATACAAGCTCTGGTTTCTTTTTTATGAACCATAATTCAACATTTAAGCTACCTTGGCTCTGGATCTCTCTCTCTCTCTCTCTCTCTCTCTCTCTCTCTCTCTCTCTCTCTATATATATATATATATATATATATATATATATATATATATATATATAAATTGTGCTTTTGTACGGTGTGTGTTTATTGAAAATGTGTTTTGATATGTTTTTCACAAAAAATGAGCCAATGCCAATGAGTTTGAGTTTGAAAAAATATATTTTTAGTATCATTTGATGAAAATTGAAAACGGGTCCCACAGACCCGAACAACACACAAGGGTTAATACACTTGAAGTATATTGTAAATGTACTACCGTATTTTTCGGACTATAAGGCGCACTTAAAAACTTTTAATTTTCACAAAAATTGACAGTGCGTCTTATAATACGGTGCGCCTTTTGTATGGATTTTACTCGTCAGGTTGTAAGGAGCAGTAAACACACACTCCGTGCAGCGTTATAGAGAGTTTCAGTGCTATACAGAGTCCAGAGCCGTGCAGCTCCGAGGCTGAGCAGCAATAGCATTAGCTAGATGCTAACCGCTAAGCTAGCTAGCTTATTCACTGAGATCAGTATTATCTAAATTTTACTCGTCAGGTTGTAAGGAGCAGTAAACACACACTCCGTGCAGCGTTATACAGAGTTTCAGTGCTATACAGAGTCCAGAGCCGTGCAGCTCCGAGGCTGGAGCAGCAAATAGCATTAGCTAGCTTATTCACTGTTCAGAGATCAGTATTATCTAAATTTTACCCGTCAGGTGTAAGGAGCAGTAAACACACACTCCGTGCAGAGCCGTGCCGCTCCGAGGCTGGAGCAGCAAATAGCATTAGCTAGCTTATTCACTGTTCAGAGATCAGTATTATCTAAATTTTACCCGTCAGATGTAAGGAGCAGTAAACACACACTCCGTGCAGAGCAGCAATAGCATTAGCTAGATGCTAACCGCTTAGCTAGCTAGCTTTTTCACTGTTCAGAGATCAGTATTTTCTAAATTTAGCACTTTTAATACTGCTGGAGCAGTATTATTAGAGTTAGATGCTAATCGCTAAGCGTTCACCGTTCAGAGGTGAGTTATCGGCCTGTAAGTCTGTGCTGCTTTGCCTGGCTAGCATTAGCTAGATGCTAAGCGCTAACTCTCTCAGAGGTGAGTTTTATCAGCCTGTAATCTGCTTGTTTACCGTGTTAAAACAAGCTACGGGGGACGAATCGCTAGCTAATATCTCACTGTCTTACCAGAACACGCAGGATTACTCAGTGTAACGCTGTCGTTTAAGTTTGGGTTAACTTTACTAGTTTAGGTGACTAGCTAGCGTGCTAGCGGATAGCTATGCTAACGCTGGTGCAGCAAGCCTTAGTGGACATCTGGAAATCTAAGCTTACTGTAAATAAACTGAAGCACGTTACTCACCCAAATAAACAGTTTTCAGGAGAGGAATCTGTGTAGATTAATATCCAGCACTCGTTTGACTTTGAAAGAGCTAGATTTATATATACTGAGACGCTCCACCGGCAAGCGACCACCCCCGGTGGGGGAAGGGAAACATGGCGCCACCCCTGTTCACTTTGATATAGGCACCCTTTCTAGTGTCACTTAACGCGCCTTATAATGCGATGCGCCCTATGTATGGAAAAATAGCAGAAAATAGGCGTTCTTTGATAGTGCGTCTTATAATACGGTGCGCCTTATAGTCCGAAAAATACGGTACTTTGCGTATTGATGCACATATTGTGTGCACCTTAATGCTACTGAAAAGGAAAATACATTAAATACACTAAAGTGCATTATAAGCAGTATTAAATACCACTATATATATTTTCTATCAATACAACGTATAATTTAAAGCATATAGCAGGAGGTTGTCACAGTTCTCACAAGCTCTGGTTTCTTTTTTATCAACCCTACTTCAACATTACAGCTACCTTGCCTCTGAATCTCTCTCTCTCTATCTATCTCTCTATCTCTCTCTCTCTCTCTCTCTCTCTCTCTCTATATATATATATATATATATATATATATATATATATAATCTGCTGTTTACATGAAAATGCAGGGAGAAGCGAGGGAGGATTAAAAGCTGCACGGATACGGCTTCTCTCAGAGCTTCTCTCAAATCGGTTAAGAAGCTGACATGATATTTATGTTTTTCGTGTTGGAACTCTTTTAGTTATTAAGCTCAATTTAATGAGACAAACTAAGGGAGTCTTCTTCATCTGCAACACAAATATATACACACACACACACGTGTGTCAGTTCAAAGAAAGATCTAAAACAGTGTTCTTCATTTATTTTTGTGATATTATTAGCATTCTCTCTTTAAAGCAGTCTGTTATTCGCTGTGAAGCTTTAACAGTAATTTATATATAGTTTTTTATGTTTGCAGTTTACATGCACTAAACAAATTTTGGTAGATCAATTTTTCTACATTATATTATTTTTATGTTGCACTATTTATTTTGTTATATTATTATTATTTTATAGAAAATATCAGAGTCTTGATTACTGCTGTACACAAAATAGACAAAGGTTTAACATTTACTTTGTTGCAGTAGTATATTTGTTAAATTAATACAATATTACTCAATGTTTTTGCCAAGAATATCATCGCAACAATACCCTGTCATGTCCCATGATTATGCTGCGGCACATGAAAGCTAAAGAACACTGCGCTGGCCTGTAGGATATGTGTGTGATGGGCCTCCTGCATTAATTGTGGATATGATTTCGGATTTAAAGAAGAAAACAAGTATGTAATGTACTTGGGGTGTAGTGAAAATCTGAAATACATAGCTTTTCGATGCTCCCAACAGGGGCATAGCATTGCCCATGCAAAAAAATCACTATTTTTACACCGTTAATATCTCAAGGTACTGTTTGTATAAAAAGTGTTGTTTCATAAACTACCTGTGCACTTTCAAAGTTCTCAGTGTCTCATTTTAAATGTCAGGGCCCTCAGAATACCCATTTCTTTGCATGGGTAACGCTATGCCCCTATCTTTAGCATTGTACGCCTGTTCTGAGCATTGGCTAAAAGTGCTGTATTTTAAAAATGCAGGGGGGCAAACAAAGGTGGGCTATTTGAAAAAAGTTTGTATTTATTATTATGTTTCAATACACCCCAAGTCCATTTCACACTGTAGTTCTCCTTTAATTCAGAGTTGCTTGTCTAAACATATAAAATATTCTATTCTGAATCCATCAGTCACAATAAATTACCATCCTCTGCACTGTCCACTGTGGGTGGTAATGCCTTGCATGATTGAGGAATGTTAAATGTTTGCTCAAAACATTGGAAATGGAATTTACCATCCATCTGCCACTTACTATCAGGCCTCACACTATCAGGCCTATCAGTGTTCAGCGTCACTTACAAGATAACACGTCACAACTTATACAGGTGCAGGCGTTCCCAAGCAGTCCCACTTACCAAGGTAACACTTTATGATAAATTTACATACTGCTCTCCCATGGCACTTTTCGGCATGGTTAGTGTGAATACAGCTGTCGTTTCATTAAAATTGAAGAATTAAATAAAGAAATATCCCTGGATCAAGGGGCTGGCACCCTGTCCTGGGGTAATGATTCGTACAATGAATGTATAAAGCAAAATCTAAATCTAAATAATATGGAATTACTAGAATTGTTTACTGGAATTACTGGAATTGGAATTGTTTACTGTCTGGATGAAATTTTAATCAAAGGATCATAATTTAAGCTCCCACTAAAGATTCACTCACTGGCTACATTTCCTAAATATTTAGGGGTGAGTCACCTTTATATTTGGACGCCTTATTATCCACATTGTTTATGTATATATGTATTTATGTGTGTATGTATATACAGCTCTGAAAAAATAAGAGAACACTTAAAAATTTAAGAGTTTCTTTGATTTTACCAGAAAACCAAGAAAACCTCTGACATATAATCAAGAGGAAGATGGATGATCACAAGCCATCAAACCAAACTGAACTGCTTGAATTTTTGCACCAGGAGTAAAGCAGCATAAAGTTATCCAAAAGCAGTGTGTAAGACTGGTGGAGGAGAACATGATGCCAAGATGCATGAAAACTGTGTTTAAAAACCAGGGTTATTCCACCAAACATTGATTTCTGAAAAACATTTGATTTTGATTTCTTAAAACTTTATGAATATGAACTTCTGAAAGGTCTGAAAGCTCTGCACCCTTTTGTCATTTTAGTCATTTATCATTTTCTGCCAATAAATGCTCTAAATGGCAATACATTTATTTGGAGATATGTTGACTGTAGTTTATAGAATAAAACAAACAACAAATGTTAATTTTACTCAAACATGTACCTATAAATAGCAAATTCAGAGAAACTGATTCAGAATCGGAAGTGTTTTTTTTCCCCAGAGCTATATATATTCTTACCACTACAAAAGCTGTTGGGGTTAGGGAAAAGAGCAGCTAAAAAAGTACTAGACACTATGATTGGTCAAGTACTGCCACCTGCTGGTGGAACAGAGTTAATTCAAACAACATATCAAGCAGTCTGTGTTGATATTTCTTTTAATGTGAAAATATTCCTATGCATGTTTTATGATTCTTTGCATGTATTAGAATAATCAAAGATATTTAAATGAATGCAGTATTTAATGAGGAATACATTCATGCCTACTTTGAATTTGCAGTATTAATCAAACCACTTAATCATTGTGCCTCTCTGGCTTGTAAGACAAATGAACTAATTTGGGCCCAAGCTTGAAAATACCATTGCATTAAGATGAGAGAATGATCAAACCATTAAGCAGATAATCATTGTATACAAGATCAGGGTTTGCTTACAAAATAATAAAACATTTTCTGCTGTAATGGCCAGTCTGTGATTATACAATTTGGTTTTACATACACATATGTGTTTATTATTTGGCTGGATTAACAGCAGTTATAGTTGAGATTTAAGGCCCTTTCACACCAAGTCTGATTTATACAGATAAAAAAAAAACACATCAAGTTCTGAAAACTATTATATTAATCTTGTCTTTCACACCAAGGGCTGTATTTAAGTATCGACCATGCACCTCACAGCTTAATTTAGGTCATATCTGTGTGTGTTTGGTATTGTGAGAGAGCAAGTAATCCCTGTGCAGCTCAGAACACACAAAAGGCATGGACTAATTCTCTTAATTAATCTTGGGTGTGTTTTGGGCATAACGTGAACTAAACCAATCAACGTATAACTGGCCATTCCCTTTAAGAGACAGTTGTGCTCTGACTTTGGTGGATTGCTATTCAAAAAACCCAACTTCTGCGCTTCTCTGACATGCATGTTCAAGCGATGAAGGTGCGCAAACAGGTCATTTACAGTAACAGCACTATTATTTTATTTTGTATTCTATTTATTGTTGATGTAAAAGTTGGGTCTGTGCACTGCTGCATAATTTTAGGAGAAAAAAAAACATAGTGTGTGCTCATTTTTTTTTACATTGTATGGATGAATTAAAATTAATCTGACCAATCAGATCTCTTTTAGAGTGTTTGTCTATGTGCATCTTAGTCTGATCATGTTCACAAAGAACCATGAACTACAACTCCCCATAATGAGTAGAGGGGGAAAAAAAAAAAAAATCTACTTGAAAAAAAAAAAAAATACTTGATGTGAAAGGGCCTTTAACCAGAACATACAGATAGACCAAACATTTTATGTACATTAACACTGTACATTATAAATTAACCCCCAGATCATGTACAGCAGGGGTGTCCAAACTACGGCCCGCGGGCCATTTGCGGCCCATTTCCTTTTTTGGAGCGGCCCGCGAGGTATTTTAGAAATATAATGAAAGTTTTATAATGTGAGATTCAAAGATTGAACGCTAGGTGTCAGAAACGGGCCTAAAAGCGGAGAGAGTGCGCAGTTTAAGAGCAGAAAATCGGGCCAAAGAGTCTAAAAGCGGAGAGAGTGTGCATTTTTAGTGCAGAAAAACGGGGCAAAAGAGTCTAAAAGCGGAGAGAGTGCACATTTCTAGCGCAGAAAAACGGGCCAAAGAGTCTAAAAGCGGAAAGAGTGCACATTTCTAGTGGTATATTTCATTATTTGTTTTATTACAGAGTCTGTGGCCCGTGACTTCAAATATATTTCTCCTTCTGGCCCCCAACAAAAAAAGTTTGGACACCCCTGGTGTACAGCCAACTCCATTTTCTTCAAATGCCTCAAACTGTTACTTACCATGGGGCTCACATGGGTACAACAAGTGTTGTTACTGGGACCCAATGCAGTGTGCAGTGAACAGTGAACATCCCAATGTTCAGCCCATTATGGTCCCAAAACTGACCCTGGTGGGCATCCATATGTGGAGCCAAAAGGAAACCCATGGACAAAGCTTTATGGTTCTCAGTTAGGCTACCTATACAGACCCTACATGGGCTTGTCATTTGGATTGCCTCTTAGTACATACAGACATACTATAGAGCCTCTATAAAAGTGTATATAATAGTTTCTTCTTCTGAAGGTATCTGCAAGATTCGAATGGTGATACAAGATATCAAAAACTGTGTACAAATCGCGAAGAGATCAGCAAGAACATACAGTAATTATAATTTAAATAATCCCGCATTAAAGAAGAACTCTGGTGTGAAATTGACTAGGGGTGGAGTGAAACATGATAAAGAGTACAACTTTTTTTAGTTGAATAGCTTACCTCCATTCTCCCACAGCATTACGAAATACAGAGCTTTTAGCTGATGCCATGTACAGAAATCACTATTTTTACACCACTAACAAGCTCAAAGTAGCTCCACACTTCATTGGTAGAATTTTGCCATCTTGAAAATAAGTCACAATAATGTGACCGACGAGCACAAACCAAACTACATCTAACATGGTCCCTTAAACACTTGCATTAGTTTTGGACTGGAAATATTTTTAGTAAACTACCTGTGCACTTTCAAAGTTCTTGTTTTAAATGTCAGGGCCCTCAGAATTCTACTAATGAATCATTGTAAAGCTGTTGGGAGCATCGACTGAAAGTTTTATTTTGTTTTTATGTATTTTGGAATGCTGGGGGCAAAGGGAATGAATGAATGAAGTTCAACTTATATAGCGCCTTTCTAGAAACCCAAGGACGCTTTTTACAATTTACACATTTTTACACACAAGCACATTACATCCACACACCGGTGAGAAGCGGCAACCAATAGCGCACAGCGTACTCTCAACCGGAAACGACCGTCCACCTGGAGGACTGCATCGGGCACTACAGCATTTACCCAGAACAGAGTGCCAATCCATATCTGGGCACAGTCATGCATACATTTACACACACACAAACTTACATACATACCACACACTAACAAACACCAGATCAATTTAGAGTATTCAATTTTTTTTTTTTTTTTGGGCTATTTGGTTAAATGGGCTATTTAACCATAGTTTGTACTCGTTATCATGTTTCGCTACACTCCAGGTCCATTTCACACAGGATTTTACCTTTAAGACTAGGAACAAAAATGATCCTTCGTTTCAGTGAATAGTTCATATAACAGAAGTAATCAAATGTATACATATATATATATAAATCAAGTATATACAACCATTAAACATTAAAGTTGACAAAACATATATGATAACCAATCACTGATTGCACAGTTATAAGTAAAGGTTTTCGTCTTACAGTAAACAAAATAAAGTATATTTTATGTGGTCTCTATTTCAAATACAGTTCATGATTTACAGATCATAGAAAACAGGAAGCACCTTTTATTGGTCGGTTTCAAGTTTGCTGATGTGGTCTGAGCAGATTTGTGGGATGGAAGTCATTGCACTCTCGTCTGCGTGAGGAGAGTCAGCAGGATGGGGGTCAGGCAGTGCTGCCAGGAGCCCTGAGGGGCTCTGCGTATTGGCTTTGGCCCCGCCAGCAAGGGCCTCCAGAGCAGAGCTTGTCGAAGGCCTGGGCTCACAGCTAACATTATCGTCAGAGTCCAGGCCTGGTGCCAGTGTCTGGAGTTCAGACACAGGGCAGTGGTAGAAGCACGCTTTGGACACATGGGTCGTGAACGGGCAGTCTGCCAGCGGCGGGTACTTGGCAAACACCTGTACCTGCTCTGGCCGGAGGTCAGCCTCAGCGCACAACCTTTCGTACAGGCCGGAGTAACTCTGCCACGTCTTCAGCTTCAGCTGGTCCAGCTTCTTCTTCTCGGCTGTCAGCTTCTCCTTCTCGCATCGCTGCAGAAAATACCACACACAGTGCTACCGTGTGAGTGACAGCATCTTTTCAGCATCATCAGACAACTGAATTCCCATGTGAAAGAGAACACCAAAGCCACTTTCAGACATGCATGATAACCCAGAACTTCCTGAATGTTGCCTGGAGGAGCTCTATGTATGAATGCTAAATGGGCTAAATGTCTAGATCAGCTGTTTCAGACATTACCTGAACTTTATCCTGCCAGCACCCTAGTACAAAGTCTGGGTAATGTCAGAGTGATCCACTGTGTAAACAGAGTCGGTAAAACTAGATTTTATTCTATTTCCACTGACTATATGGATCACTGTTTCAGATACAATCTGATGAAAATTCTTGTATTTTTTAATATCTCAGGGGTACCATATCTTATTGTATGTTTTGTCATATCGCCAAGAGTATCGCTATCGCAAAAATACCATGAAATATCATATTATTATTTTAGGGCCATATCGCCCACCCCTAGACAGATGTAGTTATTTTTTGGACAAAGTCCAAAACAGTCCAGTAAAAATGGGCATAAACTATAACTAATCTATATACATACTGTCACAGTCACTCAAAAATCTTCTATGTCCAAAAATGCAATTTTACAGGAGAAAAGCCCAACTTCAGTATTCTAATTGTAGTGCAATTGCGTTGATTTTATTCCTAATCAGTTTTGACCATTTCTATTAAGTAATTTCTATGTAAAAAATGGTGATCCAAAGTTTTTTGTGTCACAGTGACAGTGCATATATATGCATAATGGTGTATTTTGCCTAAGTTTCATTGTTGTGTTCTAGGAAGTCTGCTTGAAAATTTCTTGAGTGGCACAGCTGTCTAAGTGTTATCCTTATCATATAACTTGGCTTCACTTTCTCATGGTTGGTAGGATGGACCTCCCTCTCCCTATCACTTATAGAAAATTTACCTAATCAGTAACGTAGTCGTAACATAACAGAATTTGACTGTTAACGTTTTTCTCATGGAAAAAGCGAAAAAGCACCACATTCTGGCTACCCACCAGTCTTTCGATCTCACACTCCAGGTTGTAAATGCAGTCTAGTTTCCTCTTCCGGCAGCGCCGAGCGGCGATACGGTTCTTGCTGCGCCTCCGTACATCATGCACAAACTCAAGCTGCTCACGTGATAGAGAGTACGTCTTCAGCATCTGCTGGAAGTCATTGCGACTCAAAGCTGCGATGCGCTCCACAGAGAATGGCAGCTGCATCTGTAGAACAGAACAGATCCTGTTAGTCCATTTAGTACTGTTTATGAATTTGATTTAACACTTATGCACCATTGGTCAGTTTCCCGGAGAGGGATTATGCCTAGATCTACACAAACTTTTCCTTTCAGTGTGCATGATGTTCCAGAAGTGTTGCATGTACCAATTTTAGAATTCTTTTATTTCAACACTTTATCATTAAAAATTGTACAATACCCCATTTATTTAGTACCGGAACTGTAAGAATGAACACAATTTAAAATAAGAGTGACCAACAAAGCTAAGTTACGTAAACAAAACTGTAACTCCACACAGATTTCTCTTTATTTTGGTGAGTAAAGCGCTTCCGTTTATTTCCACTAAAGCTGGAGCTTTAGCATTAGCAGGCAACCGCTAACGGTTAGTGGCTAATGCCACCAGACAGCACTAGCCTGAGTGTTCCAGTAAAATCAAGGCGATATTAGCCTGCGGTTCGTTCTACATAGCTTGTTTTAACACAGTAAACACGCAGACTACAGTCTGATATACTCGCCTCTGAACAGCAAAAGAGCTAGCGCTGTGGTTAGCGGCAAATGCTAATATTGCTTCAGCAGTGCTAGCCAGGGTTAGCAGCAAGCTACAGGCTGATAATACTCACTTCTGAACGGCTAAAGAGCTAGTGCTTTGCGCAGTTAGCCGCTAATGCTAATACTGCTGGAGAAATAAACTGAAACTCTAGTATAACGATGTACTTTAGCGGAGTGGCTTTATTGCTCCTTATAAACTGACTGATACAATTCATACACAAGACGCAGCAGATTAGAAGACGCACTGACGATTTTTGGGTAAAATAAAGTTTGTAAGCGCGTCTCATAGTGCAAAAAATATGGTAACTATCAAATAAATTACATAAACGTATAAAATAAACTTGAAATAAAGAACAAACATCATCACATTGTTAATCTTTTTTGTTTGTTTTTTCTTTTATTTATAATAAAAATCTAAGAATTTTTAGTTCCATGTGCGAGCTTCTATTCTTTCATAAATTTCTTCAGTATCAGGTATTGAGATATTTAGGCAGGTTTATTAATAATTTTGGTATCGTGACACCACTACTGTGTAGTTCAAGGCTGCACTTAACTCCTGTTTGGGGAAACTGCCCCATTTGTGCTGTATACTGACAGTACATACAATTATTTTACCTGAAGCTAGGGAGAGGCAGAAGAAAAGAGCTCAGGATGATATTATTAGTTTAGTAATTACTGTTTAGGGTCATAATAATAGTCCAGCAGCAGTAGCTAATAAGATGTTTCTCCAGCAGATACTTCGCATAAGGCATGAGGCATGTCCCACTTCATAAACAATTTGGGTTTCTGGCTTCAGTTCACTGAGGGATTATACAACTCGTAAACCATCAACACACTGAAAAGAGACAGACTGTACAGGACTTATCCTGCCTAAACTGGCGTTCCACTGCCAGAGCCGTGTGTTTGTTTACACCGACAGTTGGTTAATACTGAAACTGGTTTATAATTATAGTTTGGGTCTGAGTCGGCCTGATGTGAGGTAATTACTGTGGACTTTTGCCTTTGCCATAGTGCTGTTTAAGGATCAACCAAGTGTACATGTGTACACTGCCAAGACATTTATTGCCCTCAACAAGCTGCCAAACTCCACCTCTTCCAATGAACAAAGTTACTCTAACGTTGGCGCTGGGGTTTATGAGAGTCGGAACAAACACAAGAAGAAAAAAAAAATTATATATATATATATATATATTAGATTTTCTTACTGTCTACTATTGATTACAGTGGATATCACATTTTTATTTATATTTGTTTGATTATATAATGAGCCCCAAATTAAATTTTCCACTACAGTTTAAGTACTCAATTAAAATGTTACTTGGGCAATACATAACTTTTACAGCAGCAGTTTAACACAGAATTCCTTAAAAGTACAGCCTTTTTTTTTTACCTTGAGCTCATTTAAAATAGGTCATATGTACAAGAAAGCTTTGGTTGCACATCCAGTTTTTCCAGTTTCCAGTAAAGCAGATACGTTGCATTGAACAGGTAACAGTGCTTGATTTGAATGTTTCACTTTCAGCCTTGACATTATTTAAAAGATCCAATTGTTCTACTTACTTTTAAATATTAAAATAACATTGGGGAAAAATGATGTTATTCTCAACGCATGATTTGATTTGATATTTTAAATACAATATAAGAAAAATAAGAAAAGTGGTGACGGTATCCAGTTAAAGCATAGTCTACTAATACAACCAGTGCTATATGGAAGAAAGGTAATGGAGTATGACATGACTGTGACTGAATAGGTAGCTAACTGATTGGTGCAAATGTTGGTTTTCAAACAGTGTAATTACATTATGTTTTATGATTATCAGAATATTTATTATCTGTGATGCTTATAGTCATACTTCTGAACTGCAGTGTCATTGTTTTAATGCAATGTTGCAGCAATAAACACTATCAGTGTTATTAACCACGTGAGTCTATTTGAGATTGCATAACCTTCCGTGATTTAAAGAAAATATAAAATGACTTAAAAAATACTATTTGCATAATTATAACTTACTGTCATAAGTTTGCATTACATGCTAGTAAGAATACACTGACATACAAATATATGTAAGCAAATTTCTAATAATACCCAGATCTGGCAATAACTATATATTTTTGGGCAATATATTATTCCAGAAATAATTAAGATACACATTATTATAGTTAAGATGTGTTAAGATCATATTTTAAATATTGTTTTTATATTTGTTTTTTTAGTGGCAGCATTTCTTTGGCTAGTTATGAGTGAGTTATGATGCATCATTTTGTGCTGTCACGTTTATACAGTACGTACACTGATGGAAAAGCAATATTTAAGAATAATGCTAGTGTGTAATGGACTTGAGGTGTAGTGAAACATGATAATGATGAACTTTTGTCGTTCACTCCCACCTTTCTGAAATACAGTGGTTTTAGTGCTAGAGATAGGGGCAAGGTGTTACCCATGCATAGAAATCACTATTTCTACACTACTTTTGGCACTGAGGATGTTTAAGGTGCACAAGTAGTTTATTAAAAAACACTGTCTACTTTCAATGTTTTCACTGCTTTGTTTTAATTGTCAGGGCCTTCAGAAATCTACCAATGAAGTTTGGAGCAACTTTGAGCTTGATAATGGTGTAAAAATGAGAGAACATGTGCAAAGCTATGCCCCTATAACTGGCGATGTAAAGCCTGTTGGGAGCATCGGCTAAAAGCTCTGCATTTTAAAATGCTAGGGGAGAAAAGAAGAGGTGGGCTATTTGAAAGTTCATACTCATTGTCCTTTTTAACTACACTCCAAGTCCGTTTTACACTGGATTTCTCCTTTAATGACAGTAGAAATGATTTATTGTACATTACATTAGTTAATAATGTTATTATATACCACTATCTATAGGCCTTGAATATATATTTTTTTCTTCCTACTTGTTAGCAACATTAGTTCAAAATAAAGAAGTATACTTTAAATAACAGACATGTCCTGGCTTTTATTTTTTTCTGTCAAGCAATTCTTTTAAGATGTCATCTGAATGAATCAGTGCTCACCTGACTTGCACGTTCGCTGGTGTAGGACTCGCTGTCCCCCTCCGTATCAAAGCTATCCGAGTCCTCTCCAGAATTCATAGAAGAGACGTAGGGGCTCCCGGTTGAGTGGGAAGCCCTCTCGCTGCCTCGTACCTGAGCTTCCACTGCACCAAGGTCCCTGAGGAAGGGGCAGTCCCTTGGCATCTGCCCCAGCTCCAGCTCTAGCTGCCTCCAGCAGGGTAGCTCTGAGGGTTTTCTAGCTGCACCTGGGGCAGACGCCAATGACATGGGGCTGCACATATCGGGCCAGGAGGTGAGTTGGTTTGCCACCTCTATCTCCACACTGCTTCTTTGGTCTGCTCTGAGGTCAGCTCTCGGGATTGAACAGTCAGATCCACCGCAACAGTCTGACATTATGGTCTCTTTATCCATCGGTCTGCCAGCAGGTCTTTCTCCTGCTTCCCCTACAGATTGGGCAGTCGACGAGCAGATGGCCTCTGTTGCCTCTTTGCAGGTTTGAACTGATGCCTCATCTGAAAAAAGACTCATGGGTGCCTCAGTTGGTGACTGCTGAGCAAGTGGACAGTAAAAGGGCATCACAGTATCATCCTCCTCAGTGTATTTTGGAGAAACTTTGCTAGGAACTATATCCTCGCAGTCTCTAGAGCTGGTGAAAGGCATGCAGCTTAGGGGGCAGGCACTGTTGGTGATGTTAGCCCCTGGGCCCATGCAGGGCAGGTTCTTCCCACAAGCCAGTTGAAACTTGCGGTATTTGGGACACCGGCGGGAATAGTCCTGCGGCGACTCCGCTTCCATCTCTGGCTCTGCCTCAGAGCGTGCTTCCGAGTGACGTTCAGCATTTTCACCAAGCTTGGAGGGGCTGGACAGCTCCTTTTTCTTTGATGCGGTTTGCGAAGGCAACGATGACGAGTCTTCAGAATCAACAGGGCCATTGTCCTTAATGGCTGATTCAACTTTTGATCTCCAGCATTTGGTCTTACAGCACTGCTTTCTGGGGACTTTGGAAGAATTTTTGCTGCTTTCAAAGAACTTGGGCAGGAGGAAATCAAAGCAGGCGTTGTCCAGGTTCTTAAAGCCCAGAACTGTTGCACAGTTTCGGATCTCCAGCACATTTTCTTTGGTAAAGAGCAGTTTGGAGGTGTATGCAAATTGCAGCAATGGCTCAAATCCTTCTACGGTTACCTTGGAAAAAATACAGGTTTAATTGAGTAATACAATTAGTACACTTCTATATTTCTGTTCTTACAACCAGAACATATCATAACTCCCAAGTTTATTCAGTCTACGTCAGTTCATTGTTTTTTTTGTTTTTTTATGGAAACAACATATTTATATAAATTCATCATTTAGCCTACTGCAGATTAGCTCCATCCTTTCATGCTTAAGTTGTAGAGAGGATTTCACTTGGATTTTTTTTTTTATCATAGCTATTGCAGGTCAGCTAATCAGAGATTGTTGGCATATAAATGTGTATTTGTAAAGCATAAAAAGAGAAAGTCAGAAAAACTAGAATACAAGAATAACATCCAAATATGGGAACTGCACCAGTTCTCAATTCATCTGACCACCTTTCAAAAACTTCTACAGAAGAACATATTAGTGTGTGTTTTTTTTTAACCCTTGATGTATTAATTCTGCATTAATTCTCACCTCATCCGGAAGATTGATGACCAGACCCTGGGCTGTGTGGCTGGACATGCGAGCACTGAAGTAGTCGCTACAGGAAGCAAGAACGGAGCGATGGGCCCTGAAGCTCCTATTCTCCACCACTACCGTCACATCGCACAGGAGGTCCTTTTGCCTCTGCTCGTCCAGACAGCGCAGGACATGCGAACTGTGCACCGACGACTGGAACGTAAACACTGAGGTCCTGCGGCTCTCCAGCGACATGGTGAACTACATCTGTGTCAGAGCGAAAAAGAAAATTCAGCACACGAGGGGAAAAAAAGAGAGTTTTTTTGAAAAGTGTTCTGAACTATGACCTCATTCAAGTGGCATTTAAAATGCGAACGTTGGTAGAGGTTTATGGTGGATGATTATCCCGACTGACCTGCTGGATTTACAACACAGCACAAATGCAAGGGAAGGACTTTGACACACATGAAGAGAATCATGACTCATAAAAATCAGGCAAAGGAGAAAAGTGCATTTGAGCACTTACTGCTAGAGACTGAGAAACTGAACAAAATGAAACATTTCGCCAATGCATACATTAAATAGCCTAAGTGTATGTTTGTCTTGCTTTTCAAAGAAAATAACTATTAAAATGTATTTTATATATTTAGTGAACATTTTTAACATCCACTACCAAAAAACAATATGATTTAAAATTAATTATTAGCGGTATAACAAAACTTTGTAGTACAATGCATCGCAATTGAAGAAAATCGCTGATGTGCATCGTGGGAACATACAATTCCAATGTTTTGTTTCTGAAAGGTTATGTAGTTGCATTACTTAAACACCAGATGTCACAATCTTGCTAGTGCAGGCCAAATAACCCAAATACCCCTCGTTGCAGAACCACAAGTCCAGGGGTGGGTCTTGTTCTGATTCAACTCTGAGATAGGGTTAAGATTTGGTTCTGATTAGTCCAATGAAAACACGACGTAAGAAGAGTTGGATCAGATCCAGCCCCACCCTCTGGACGTGTGGTTCTGCATGCGATGACCATCTAAAAGAACCAGTGGGCGTAAGCAAAGGGCAGAGGATATTTCAGACATTTTCCTAAAGCAACTCACACCAGTGTTTTTTTTCTGCTATTTGGGGGAGGGGGGTGCTGCACAGGTTTCGGCTCTCCAGGCTTTGATTCTCATGGGCTGAAAGACGACAGATCCTCCACCCAGCCCTCACAAGCCAAGGGAATGACAGGTTTTCAAACAAATAGTGAAGTGTAGCGTAAGATGTCTGAATTTTAAATGCAGCTAGAGTAAAGTAAAAAGTCACAAAAAAAACCAAAATACTTTAGTAAATATACACAAAAACCTATAGCATACCAGTCAAGTCTCCCATTTGTGCCAGGAAACTACTGTATTTACCCCTCTTTGTCCTCCCGTATTAATATTTTCCCATAAATTTCACTTATTATATTATAATTTAAATTGATTATTGTTCCAAATATTGTGAGAATATTGAATTAAAATCGCGAATCTAATCAAATCATGAGCAAAGTGCTATAAATTAGACATTGCTTTGTATAAATGATTCAGAAATTGCATTTCTGCACAATTCAGTTTGTTAAATATAAGCATATCATTGAGTATCAGTATTCCATTAATGCCTGCAGAAAATGCTGATACGGAAATCATGGAAAGAAAAAAGATCGACCTTGATCCTGTAAGAAATCTTTTCTGAAATCTAATTGTTAAAGAAACCAGGTTGTGTTGCATATTTATCTAAAAATAGCAGCTTGAAAAACAATGTGATGCATCACTAACTTGCAATCAGAACAATGGCATCGCTGTCATTCCTACTCCGGGCTCAGAGTGCTGGCAATTGCCCATTATTTTAACTTTGATCAAGAAGACATAGACAGTCTCATAGACAGTGAAAAGTATGCAGCTGTGTTAATTGAGACATATTTGTGTGAAATCTCTTGATATTACTCTAATATTACTTTGCATCTCACAGCTTGTCCTGAAATGTCCCTTTACACATGGGTGGTTTAAAGTGTGAATTACACTTCCCAACTCTTCTGGAGGATCAGTACTAATTTTCTTGGTACTATTTTTTCTTCATTGCACAGTTCTGGAAAAAGGTTTCCCACCAACCCACCAAAGTAACAAAGTGCAGTAGCAGCATTCCATGCACAGAGTACTAATGATAGAGATGCCATTCTTCCTATTAAAAGTGTACCATCTAGCTCTTATTTTAAGCTAAAATGTCTCCATAACATTGTTGTAATTAGATAATTGGTTAGCTTAATTTTATTTCATTCATTGACAAAAAAAATCTCATTCCATTAAATACCGACTATAGGCTAATTTTATTTGCAATATATTACATAGACAAAACAGTTATTGAAATGTAAGTTTTTTTCCAGTCTCGTTTAGTCCTGAATCAAACCATATTGTACATTGAAAAAGTTGATTGGATCAGATTTCCTTCATAAACAGGAGCAATGGTTTCTGAGAACTGCCCTGCTGGTGAGATATTCAGTCACTTGGCAGCACTACAATGTGATTACTGAGAAGACTTGTTTCTGTAGCTGAACTGACATCTTTCTCAGATTGCATGGTGAGCATATGCACATCACCTAGCCACTGAGTTTAGAATTTAAAAAATGATAATGACCCAGTACTGAGAGGGCAGTTTCACAGGGTTGAGGTAGCAGACCTAGGGCTGGGCAATATATATCAGAAATATCAATATATGCAATATGAATACTTTACATACAGGACATAAAATAAATGACCGTATCACACTGTCTGTGCGAAATTTAATGCCTAAGAAGACTGTGCGTCTGGGTCTGTCACAATAATTATTTTTTTACTGGACGATATACTGTGTTAAAATTAACTGATTATTAGTATTTAAAGACCATTTACTTTATTTTTCACAATGTAAGGTGCACCGGATTATAAGGCGCACCATCAATTAACGTCTATTTTCTGGTCTATTTTTTACACATAAAGTGCACTGGATTACAATGGCTAGCGGTTGACAGAGCTACACTGAGGTACCCTGTGGTTCCAGTAAGCCAGGGTGATATTAGCTAGTGGTTTCATCCCACGTAGTTTACTGTAACACGGTAAACATGCAGGCTACAGCCCAATATACTATAGAGTGGTTAGCGGCTAATGCTAGTACTACTCCGGTCCCGGTGCTGGAGAACTAAACTGAAACTTTTGTATAATGCTTGTACTTCAGTAGAGTGGCTTTACTGCTGCTTAAAACCTGACTGGTAAAATGCATATATTAGATGCACCTGATTAAAAGGCGCACTGATGATTTTTGAGCAAATTATTGGATTTTAAATGCACCTTATAGTGTGTAACATACAGTAATTTAAATGATGTAAAAATATAACAGCACAACAATGGTTACACCATTTAAAATAGCAATTAACTTATATTTATTAAGAATATTCACTGAATGAAAAGAGTTGTGTCTAAATTTTAGTCATATGGCTCAGTCCTAGTACAGAGCAAATTTTTCAATATTAGTATGAACAAAGAAAACATCTTTAAATCTCTTTTTATAGTTAGTTCAACAACCATTTTAGTTGAAAGAGACTAGACTAAAGCACTGTATGATACACCCTGCTTATAAATTTAGTCCAAACTTAACCCTCTATGGCATAGTGTTTTGGTTATCACACCTTTACATACTTTGTTTATTTACTAACTTGTCTTTAATATAATGTTACATGGCATATCTACTGTACATCCCATAAATAAATGTGATAAAAATGTGCAAGAATATGTAAACACAAATGTTGGGCTGTTTATTTTCTTACTATATTCACTCCAGGACCTTGAAATGCTTCTATTTGAGCCACTTTTTAGTTGCCCTGGCTGTGTGTTTTGGGTCATTGTCATGCTGGAAGACCCAGCCACGACACACCATCAGTGGTTAGAAATCTTGCAGGTTGGTAGGTAACCAAACACTTATTCCATGCAATAAAAAGCTAATTAATTAATTAATTAATTAATTAATTAAAAATCATCCAATGTTTTTAGGTTATGTGTCTCACATTTCAAGTGATGCCACCAAAAAAAGACATGTATTTTCTCTACTGTATATCCACAGCGACTCCTAAACTTTCTTCCAAAAATATAATTATTTCCATAGAGGGTTAAATAAAGGTTTAACTCCAAGCCCTTTTTTTTTTTTTTTTTTTTTTTAGCAATTTCCGCCTGAAATTACATACCCAAATATTAAGGCTTTTTACTCTAATATTATATAATCCAGAGGGGGTTAATGAAGCAGCATTACTCAAAAGCATTATCAAAATGACTTGTAAACACTTCAGATTATTTAAGTTAATCAGTAATGGTCAAAATGTGGTAAAAACAATAAAAAAACACATTGCAATGCTTTTTATAATTTTTATAATGCATGCTTTTTATAATTTCTTACTGTTCTTTATCTGTGCTTACAGAACAGCAACCTGGTTTAAAAACAGACTAAACTAGTTAAGACTAGTCCCTGAAGATAGATATGAAGACCTGGGAGACAAACACCTGAACGCCCTAGTGATTATTATTATTACACCAGCAGAGAAGCAGAAACCAACTACTCCAACTACGGCAGCAGCAGCAGCACGCGCTCTTTATCTAGCCCTGGGTTTGTTTTAGGGTTTATTATCAGTTCAGTTCGAGGTTAAATAAATGGCTGAAGTGCTGAAGTGGACGTGTGTTCTTCTTACCCGTGAGAACTCCTTATCTCGAGCGCGTGAAGAGAGCTCAGCCCAGCCAGGTCATCGCGGCGGTGCGTGAGTAAGTGAAGGAGCGAGCGAGCGAGCGCGCGCGCATGTGTGTGTGTGTGGCGCAAGAGCGCGCGCTGCTGACTCACGGGCTTTTGCTGATAAAGGATGAGCAAGCACTTTTCCCGTCCTGCCTTTCCCCCAGTTCCAGCCTGCGGATCATTTTCCAAGGAACTTCTACCAACAACCCGCGCGTTAAAGCAGCAGAGGAGGCGCGTGGGAGGAGCAGCTGCTGCTTCCCCTCGGTTAAAAACACCAATTCACCTTAGCTAGTTCACTTCCCCAAACCAAACCGAGCGGATTAACAACAAAAACACCGTCAAAATATCCGCCCTGAGCACCAACACTGCCTACTTAATCCGACCTTACGCTGTCCAAACACTACACGACTTTAAAAAGACTCTGAATACTTTTAACAGACTTAAGTCTGACACCGTCTCACTTTTAAATACTAGTCACAGGCTAGATTCTTCCGGAGATCATTTCCCATCATGCTTCTGGTGGAGTTTACATACAATACATATTAAGTTACAAATAATGTGTATATCAATTCTGTGATTTATCACACTGCCTATAAGCTTCTTTACCCCCCCCCCCTTTTTTTTTACTACAACCTTGTATAGGAAAGAATCACTATTTCACAGTTTCACTGCAATATTTGTGTATGCAATAAAAAATAAAGAACATCATTCTTGCAAATGCATGTGTATTTAATAAACTTGTCTGTATCAAAATAACACAACTGACAAATAACTTTAAATATAATGATTTTAAAGAGCTACCTATGTTTAAAATACAGTACATATTAAAGTAAGAACCATATACGGCACATTAACTGCAAAATGTGTTCTTTTTCAAAACGTTTGTAAACAGTCACATAAAATATTCTGGCATTGCAGGTTCCCGTAGCTCTCCTATTGGTTGTTGACATTGTTCACATCACTATTTTAAAGATTTACGATACTATTAAACATGGTCGATTTTATCTGAATGGCTAGACTAGAAAAAGACTGACTAAAACTTATATTCTTACCACACTTTCTATTTTTTTTCCTATTTTCTTCCCAATTTACACAGTCACTTACCCAACCCACTGATAAGGACTTTCCCCATCACAAGTAATGCCCCAACACCAGGAAGGTGAAGACTAGCACATGCCTCCTCCGATACATGTGAAGTCAGCCACCGCCTCTCTATAAACAGCTGCTGATGCAGTATTGCCGAGCAGCATCACAGCGCGCTCGGAGGAAAGCGCAGTGATTCGGTTTTGATACATCAGTTCACAGATGCAGCCTTGTGCTGAGCGACATCACCCTTTGGAGTTATGTGGGGAGAGAGCGCCATCTACCCACCCAGAGAGAGAGAGCAAGACCAATTGTGCTCTCTCAGGGCTCTGGCAGCTGATGGCAAGCTACATGAACGGGATTCAAACTGCCGATCTCATAGTGGAAGTGCTTAGCCCGCTGCCCTAAATTCATTATATTTAATGCAAACATTTTTTGTACTACTTTGTACTACTGTCTTATTGTACAGTGTTATTTTTGATACAAACAAGTTTTTGCAAGAATGATGCTCTTTATTGCATTGCTTTTATCTAAAACAAAGGCAAATGTATAACAGTGAAACTGTGATTCTTTGCTATACGATGTTTAAGCTAAAATAGAAAAGGGAAAAGAAGCTTACAGGCAGAGTTGAACACAAGATGTATCCTATTAAATAAAAGATCAAGAACTAACAGTGTTTCAGAAGTACAAATAAACTGTTGATGGGGACAAATGTTGTGAGTCTCTGATAAATCACAGTGTTGATATAACTATACACATTATTTGTAACCTAAATATGTAATATATATTGTATGTAAACTCTACAAGAAGCATGATGGGAAATAATCTCAGAAGAAATCTAGTTGCAGTCTTGCTATAAATGATGCCCAGTCTTTGTAAAATCTTATTTTGTGAGTAAAAAGTCTGTGACTAGTCTTTAGATGTGAGAGGGTGTCAGACTTCAGTCTGTTAAAAGTCTTTTTCGAGTCTTTTTATAGTCGTGTAGTGTATAAAGAGCATTACCTGTATGTAGGAAAGCAGGGGAGTGTCAAATATATAGAGAAAAAGTGTACACTCGAGCTATTTAAGTAGTTAGCTAAATTAACAATAGCTCTCTTATTGGGACACGACGCCTCAACTTACACTAATAACTAGCCAAACTAACTTACATTATTCCACAATTATTATAGTTAACCTAACGCTAGCCCTTAGATAGATAGCTAATAACCCTCACATTATTCCCTTTAAACGCGTTTTGACCGTGTTTACAGCCTTCACACAGCAGTGTCACACTATACTATCATTAACTACTATTACCTAATCCTCCACAAAACTTCGATAGCCAGCATATGTTAGGCAGCGTTCATTTATTCCCTCATATCGTTCACTTCTTGTTTTGTTTTTTAGGTTACTTATTTTTAGTTCTGCCCCTCAACTAACAATCACACACAAACATTCATACTCACCTACCATATCCCTCCACGAAAAAACTCCAAAATATCCGCTCTTTTTCGCTCCTAACAGCCACGCGTACCCTTTAACCAGCCGTATCTGAACAAGGAGGCGCTTGTGTTTCCATCATGTGACCCCGAGCCAAAACTGTTGTGGTCCCGCCCACTCAAAGCACGCTCACGGCTCCGATTGGTCCACAGGCGTGTCAAACACCGAGTGACGAGCTTTCCGGTTTGTTACATTTGTATGTTTGAACCGAGAAGGAAGGAACTGAAAAAAAAAATGTTTTTATATAATCTGATTTATTTCGTGATATACAGCTCTGGGAAAAATATAAGATACCGCTTAAAAATGATGAGTTTCTTTGATTTTACCAAATTGAAAACCTCTGGAATATAATCAAGATGAAGATGGATGATCACAAGCCATAAACCAAACTGAACTGCTTGATTTTTTATCCAAAAGCAGCGTGTAAGACTGGTGGAGGAAAACATGATGCCAAGATGCATGAAAACTGTGATTTAAAAACAGGGTTATTCCACCAAATATTAATTTCTGAACTCTTAAACCTTTATGTATATGAACTTGTTTTCTTTGCATTTTTTGAGGTCTGAAAGCTCTGCATCTTTTTTGTTATTTTAGCCATTTCTCATTTTCTGCAAATACATGCTCTAAATGACAATATTTTTATTTTAAATTTGGGAGAAATGTTGTCTGTATTTTATAGAAAAAAACAACAATGTTTATTTTACTCAAACACAAACCTATTATTGGAAAAACAGAGAAACTGATTCAGAAACAGACCAGAGCTCTAAAAGTGCTATATACAATATAGCTTTATAAGTGTCAGATGTACATTCTGTGTATCTGATACCTGATGTCATTGTCTTCCTTCCTTTCCAGAAAGCTGTAAAAAAAAAAAAAACATAGAAAAGAACAAAATATGAATTCTAATCTCTAATTTAAGATTTAGTTTGTGTAAATATTCAGATTTATATTACAGATTTTTATGTTGTGCCCTGGCTAGTATGACACCTTATTAGTTCTGCATTTAACATAAAAAACTACATTTAAAGATCAGGCATAATATCAACTCATGTAACTATAATGCTTTAATGTATAGACAATTGTTTGAATCAGGCATAGCCGTTTTTGTGTTTTTGAAAGAATGAAAATTTCGACTGTAAGTGTACCGTCTTTACATAGACCTCCATTGAGGCTGTAAAGAATCTAAACAAGACTAGACTTCATTTGAGCTGGTAAAATGTGTGTGTTTGTGTGAGGGGGTGTGTATTTGTCCTGAAATGCCTTGAAGAACCTGCTGTAGAACAGGTTTGAGAGGATGCAGTCTGGGCTGAGGTGGATGGAATGTAACCTGTACCTGAGAATCATCTAGAATCAAACTACAACTACATCTAGAATCAAACTACAACAGGGGTCTCATATATATATATATATATATGAAACAGAAAATACAGTAAGACTACTCCTCCTCAGCTGAGCTGAATTTAATGTGGCTGGCGAAAACACAGACTAAGTTACAACGTAATGGAATTAGTGGGAATTAGTGGGATGTGTGTGTGTGTGTGTGTGTGTGTGTGTGTGTGTGTGTGTGTGTGTGTGTGTGTGTGTGTGTGTGTGTGTGTGTGTGTGTGTGTGTGTGAGAGGTTGCGTTACAAACTGTTTCACAATCCAAAAATGTGCTGATCTCATTTTGAAACTCAAGTTCATCATTATTAATTTGACAGTAGAGGAAGGTATTCATGTCTGTTCTCTGTATACAAATGAAAATTTGCAACAACAAAAAAAGCGATTTTAAAATATTCATTAATTATATATTAGTGATGTCAATCGATAAAAAAATGTAATCAGATTAATTACAACAATATTCTGTGATTAACTGCAATTAATCACACTATATATATATATATATATATATATATATATATATATATATATATATATATATATATATATATTAGTGGTGTTAATTAATTTAAATACTAAATAAATTAAAATATATATACATGTATGTTTTAGGGGAGATAAAAGCCAGCGTAGGCCACTGGAATAAAGAATGCATGATAAATTGAATAGAGGAAACATTTTTGCTTTAGTATAAACATCTCAGCTTAGTTATAAGGATTTCTGAATTACAACTTAATTTAGTGAAGTAATTTACTTCACTACATTGGAAAACTCCCCATTACTGAGTAAAAAATTAAATGCTGGGAAAAAAAAAACAATGGGAATAAAAAAAAAAAAGTTTTGTTCTCCATGGTAGCGCAGCTGAACTTCTCCATGCAGTGTTTAATAATGTTTTCATGTTTTTCATGATAATTCCTTACATTTGTATTAGGAACATTAAATAATCTGCTTGGATGTAAAAAAAAATAAATAAATAAATAGCA
The DNA here is from genome assembly GCF_023375975.1 of Astyanax mexicanus. Lineage (NCBI taxonomy): Eukaryota > Metazoa > Chordata > Actinopteri > Characiformes > Acestrorhamphidae > Astyanax > Astyanax mexicanus. The sequence goes on along the minus strand of NC_064427.1, from coordinate 36,612,671 downwards.
GTTAAAGCACAGCAATGGCAAGTTAAAAAATAATTATGAAGTGTAAAATTATAAAAAATACGGTTTATAATCACATATATGACCATAACTTTTTAACAGTATAGAAAAAATGGATCATAGAAACCTATGCCACTTGTTCTTGAAAATGTTTTATGGGGTGGTCTGAACAAATACTGTCTGAAAGATCCAAATTATTTAATTTAATAATTATTTAATTTATGATTTTTACTTTTTTACATCAAATAAATAAAAGTAACTATGTAACTTTTAATCAAAGTATATTTTAAATTGAGTACTTTTTACTTTTACTCAAGTAGATTTTTAGATGGGTACTTTTACTTTTACTTGAGTAGAATTTTAGCAAAACAAAGGCACTTTTACTTAATTACAATTTTCAGTACATTATCCACCTCTGTTTGATAGTTGGGTCAGCTCAAGAACAGATCACCTTCTCACCACAGGGAACCGCTCCAGAGTTCGTTTGGGAGTGTACCCGAGACTATATATACATATATATATATATATATATATATTGTGGTAGGCCCCTGGGGTTAGGGGCGTGACCACTGTGACCCGGAAGGAGGAAGCACACAGAGATAACAGGGATTAAATCAAAATGTACCTTTATTGGCTTTTAACGCCCTCCACCACACCCAAAAACAACTTAAATAAACATAGCTCGGCCCAATGGGGCTCTAGAGTCTATAAATCACTTAGTGGTCGTTTTAAAGGTCGGTGCGGCCTCAGCTCACTCCTCCCAAGTCCAAGTCTCTCCCTAGTGTGAGCTGAGGCAGAGTTTTTATGCCTGTCCCAGCTGGCGGCTTAATCAGTCCTGAATGCACACCGGCTGGGACAGACATGGCTGTGAGTTCCGGCGTGGGGCGGACCCACGGTTCCCCCACCTCCTCACGCCACAATATATATATATATATATATGTAGCTATTCTATTGAGCTGTTCTATATCTGTGACCGATATTATGCATAATATAAAAAGTAATACATAAATTGTATTTAGGCTAGAATTGTTAATTGTTCTGGTATAGTACAGTCACATAACTAAAAAAGCTAGCAATTAGCAGTCCTCTCTCATTTGTGAGTGTCATGAGGCTGCCATCACTACCTATGCAACCCATGCAACTTCCGGGAAAGGTGGGAAGTCTGTCTTGTACTAAGCATGTGAAAAAACACAGAACCAAACAGGCAAAATATTTATTCAACAGTGGCTGATATGGACACTGCAGATTAACAGTGATTTATTAAATGGCAGAAAGAATAACAAGCAGTCACGCAAATTGAGCAGTAAAAATTAAAATGAACTAGAAAAGGCAAAGTTCGTGAACGAACTTTAAGTTGGCTTGTCAAATAGTTACTAAGTTGTGTAGTGTGGTGTGGAGTGTGTGGGGTGTGGAGTGGGTTGTGGAGTGTGTTTGGTGTGGTGTGTTTGGAATGTGGGGTGGAGTGTGGTGTATGTGTGGTGGAGTGTGGGGTGAGTTGTGTGTATTAGGTGTGGAGTGTGTGTGGTGTGTGGTTTGTGTGGTGTGGAGTGTGTGTGGTGTGGGGTATGTGTGGTTTGAAGTGTGTGTGGTGTGGGGTATGTGTGGTTTGAAGTGTGTGTGGTGTGGGGTTTGTGTGGTGTGGAGTGTGTGTGGTGTGGGGTATGTGTGGTTTGAAGTGTGTGTGGTGTGGGGTATGTGTGCTGTGGAGTGTGTGTGGTGTGGGGTGTGAAGTGTGGTATGTGTGTGGTGGAGTGTGTGTGGTGTGGGGTATGTGAGCTGTGGAGTGTGTGTGTGGTTTAAAGTGTGTGTGGTGTGGGGTATGAAGTGTGTGTGGGGTGGAGTGTGTGTGGTGTGGGCTATGTGAGCTGTGGAGTGTGTGTGGTTTAAAGTGTGTGTGGTGTGGGGTTTGTGTGGTGTGGAGTGTGTGTGGTGTGGGGTATGTGTGGTTTGAAGTGTGTGTGGTGTGGGGTATGTGTGGTTTGAAGTGTGTGTGGTGTGGGGTTTGTGTGGTTTGAAGTGTGTGTGGTGTGGGGTTTGTGTGGTGTGGAGTGTGTGTGGTGTGGGGTATGTGTGGTTTGAAGTGTGTGTGGTGTGGGGTATGTGTGGTTTGAAGTGTGTGTGGTGTGGGGTATGTGTGGTTTGAAGTGTGTGTGGTGTGGGGTATGTGTGGTTTGAAGTGTGTGTGGTGTGGGGTTTGTGTGGTGTGGAGTGTGTGTGGTGTGGGGTATGTGTGGTTTGAAGTGTGTGTGGTGTGGGGTATGTGTGGTTTGAAGTGTGTGTGGTGTGGGGTATGTGTGGTTTGAAGTGTGTGTGGTGTGGGGTATGTGTGGTTTGAAGTGTGTGTGGTGTGGGGTATGTGTGGTTTGAAGTGTGTGTGGTGTGGGGTTTGTGTGGTTTGAAGTGTGTGTGGTGTGGGGTTTGTGTGGTGTGGAATGTGTGTGGTGTGGGGTATGTGTGGTTTGAAGTGTGTGTGGTGTGGGGTATGTGTGGTTTGAAGTGTGTGTGGTGTGGGGTTTGTGTGGTTTGAAGTGTGTGTGGTGTGGGGTTTGTGTGGTGTGGGGTATGTGTGGTTTGAAGTGTGTGTGGTGTGGGGTATGTGTGGTTTGAAGTGTGTGTGGTGTGGGGTATGTGTGGTTTGAAGTGTGTGTGGTGTGGGGTTTGTGTGGTGTGGAGTGTGTGTGGTGTGGGGTATGTGTGGTTTGAAGTGTGTGTGGTGTGGGGTATGTGTGCTGTGGAGTGTGTGTGGTGTGGGGTGTGAAGTGTGGTATGTGTGTGGTGGAGTGTGTGTGGTGTGGGGTATGTGAGCTGTGGAGTGTGTGTGTGGTTTAAAGTGTGTGTGGTGTGGGGTATGAAGTGTGTGTGGGGTGGAGTGTGTGAGCTGTGGAGTGTGTGTGGTTTAAAGTGTGTGTGGTGTGGGGTTTGTGTGGTGTGGAGTGTGTGTGGTGTGGGGTATGTGTGGTTTGAAGTGTGTGTGGTGTGGGGTATGTGTGGTTTGAAGTGTGTGTGGTGTGGGGTTTGTGTGGTTTGAAGTGTGTGTGGTGTGGGGTTTGTGTGGTGTGGAGTGTGTGTGGTGTGGGGTATGTGTGGTTTGAAGTGTGTGTGGTGTGGGGTATGTGTGGTTTGAAGTGTGTGTGGTGTGGGGTATGTGTGGTTTGAAGTGTGTGTGGTGTGGGGTATGTGTGGTTTGAAGTGTGTGTGGTTTGGGGTTTGTGTGGTGTGGAGTGTGTGTGGTGTGGGGTATGTGTGGTTTGAAGTGTGTGTGGTGTGGGGTATGTGTGGTTTGAAGTGTGTGTGGTGTGGGGTATGTGTGGTTTGAAGTGTGTGTGGTGTGGGGTATGTGTGGTTTGAAGTGTGTGTGGTGTGGGGTTTGTGTGGTTTGAAGTGTGTGTGGTGTGGGGTTTGTGTGGTGTGGAATGTGTGTGGTGTGGGGTATGTGTGGTTTGAAGTGTGTGTGGTGTGGGGTATGTGTGGTTTGAAGTGTGTGTGTTGTGGGGTTTGTGTGGTTTGAAGTGTGTGTGGTGTGGGGTTTGTGTGGTGTGGAGTGTGTGTGGTGTGGGGTATGTGTGGTTTGAAGTGTGTGTGGTGTGGGGTATGTGTGGTTTGAAGTGTGTGTGGTGTGGGGTATGTGTGGTTTGAAGTGTGTGTGGTGTGGGGTTTGTGTGGTGTGGAGTGTGTGTGGTGTGGGGTATGTGTGGTTTGAAGTGTGTGTGGTGTGAGGTATGTGTGCTGTGGAGTGTGTGTGGTGTGGGGTGTGAAGTGTGTGTGGTATGTGTGGGGTGGAGTGTGTGTGGTGTGGGGTATGTGAGCTGTGGAGTTTGTGTGTGGTTTAAAGTGTGTGTGGTGTGGGGTATGAAGTGTGTGTGGGGTGGAGTGTGTGTGGTGTGGGCTATGTGAGCTGTGGAGTGTGTGTGGTTTAAAGTGTGTGTGGTGTGGGGTTTTTGTGGTGTGGAGTGTGTGTGTGGTGTGGGTTATGTGTGGTTTGAAGCGTGTGTGGTGTGGGGTATGTGTGGTTTGAAGTGTGTGTGTAGTTAGTGTGTGTGTGTGGTGTGGGGTATGTGTGGTTTGAAGTGTGTGTGTAGTTAGTGTGTGTGTGTATGTAGTGTGGGGAGTGGACTGTGTGTTGTGTGGGGTGTGTAGAGTGTGTGGTGTGTGTGTGGGGTTTGGTGTGTGTGGTGTGGGGTATGTGTGGTGTGGAGTGTGTGGGGTGTGTAGAGTGTGTGGTGTGTGGAGTTTGTGTGGGGTGTGGGGTATGTGTGGTGTGTGGTGTATGTGTGTAGTGTGGTATTGGTTCTGGTGTGGGTTGTGTTCAGCAGTCTCTTCTCCATACAGATACAGTACTGAGGAGCAGGGCAGAGAGGGGGGCCGTGCGCAGGATCGGCTGGTGTGTGTGAGATGGCCAACATTCCGCCCATTCATTCCTATGGGGAAAGTTCGTACGATAATTTTACGAAAACCGTAAATCGTATCGGTGAGATCAGCATATCGTCTGAAACGTCTCTGCAAGTTCTGTATGTCTTGTGAATTTCGTGGTTCTAGCTTGAAAATTGTGACTTTTAGAGCAGTTTGAAAAAAGTGTGAATGGAAGTCTATGGGGAAAAAAGTGACTTTGACGGAACCGTGCTAGAACCCTGGTTCTCCGATCGCTTAGAAAAGCACAAGCACACTCCACGGCTATGGGTTCTACCATCCTGTGAAGTTTGGTGGTTCTAGCTCGAAAACTGTAGGAGGAGTAGCGTTGAGAAATTTTAGCGTAGAATAATAATAATAAGAAGAAGAAGAATAAGAAGAACAGTAAGTTGGCTTTGACAAGCCAACTTAATAAAAAGACAACAAAGGTTCTTTGAGGTTTTATGAGGATCCCTGGCTCCAGACATGAACAAACACTGCTTGAGCCACACCAACCAGCCTGTTCGCTCTTAATCAACCCTAAGGACCAGTTTCCATCAAACAGCATAATATCAGAGCTGTGCTGCTTCAACAATAATGCTACTTATCATGCAAGATTTCTGATTTCAAAGGAGAATTTTAGTGATTTTTGTGTCCTTAAAGTGAACCTTGCCTGTTTAGTCTGGTATGCTTCAAAACTGCCTTCATGTCCAACACTAGTAACATGAACAAATTCCAGATGCAACATCCCTCTCAAAGCAGGTCATCATGGTCAAACTTTGATGATGTCATAAGGACCTCTGGATAAGAACATACGGGTAGTTTAAAGAGCTCGTCTCTTGGGCAGTGTCACGCTCTAGTAAGTGATACTCACTCTGAATGATTTGCTTTGATCTACTTAGAAGTTTCCAGATGTGACCAGATGCCATGTATTCTGTACGGTGGCCAAGAAAGCCCAGCGCAGTGCAAATTGAAAAGCGCTGCAAAAGCACAAAACACATCCATCAAAATTACAACACAGGCGCAGCAAATAGAAAAACGCGCTGCAAATAGAAAAACGCGCTGCAAATACAACCACAACACAACGGAAGTGAGTCACAACACAACGGAATTTTCCCGGGGGACCTTAAAAGATGCTGTACCAGCTGTATACAAAGGACAATAAGTGGCAAACAAGCTTCTGAAAAGTAAGTTATGTTTATTACCTGTGATTACCACGGTTGTGTGCATATTATTAAAAGTTCTGCTTCACAAAACGCCTTGTTTGCCACTTATTGTCCTTTGTACACATAGTGAAGTCCGAGACGTTACTCAAGACGCAGCTCAGCTGGTACAGCATCTTTTAAGGTCCCCCGGGAAAATTCCGTTGTGTTGTGGTCAGTGTTGGGAGTAATGGCGTTAAAACTAACGCCGTTACTTTTTTTCAGTAACGAGTAATCTAACTAATTACTATGACTGTAACTATAACGCCGTTACCATTTCCGACACCCCGTTACTGCACGTTACTTTAGCCGCTCTATTAACTTTTTTTTTTTTTTTTACTTCGCTTTGCCCTGGTTAACCCCTCCTTCGGTGAACTTGAGCTTCTGGCCGCTGTGCCTGTGTGTTGGCGTGGTGAAGTGAGGCACAATTGTGACGATTTGCTGCTCTAATCAATTCAGTGATTGCCGTGGACAGCCCAAGTTCCGATTAAAGGAAGTTAAGCTCTTTTTAGCTGCTCCGGTTTTTGTGGTGCTGCTGCTTTCTCTTTTAGAGCTTAGATTCTCTGCCCGAACCCGACCTGACCCGAGGACCGACCCGAAATCGGGCTCCTATTTTTATTTTATATAAAGCTCTGGTGTGATAATCACAATGTTGCTAAATAACCAATTATTATTGTTCACTAAAGCGAACGAAATAGCGAAAACTGAAAGTGAAAAACATTTGTGTTAACTGAATCTAATAAAAACGGTAATTAAAAGGAAAAAACATAACTATCTCGAACTGTATTTTGTGTTTATAAAACTAACTAAAACGAACTGAAATTACTGATAGAATACCCTCATTTTCGTGTTTAATTTATTTATAAGCGCTGTTGTACAGCGGGAGGTGTTGTGCCGAGTGCGCTGCACCTTGTGGTCCGTTAGTTGTTGTGTAAAGCGCTCGTGCTAGCCGCAAAATACAACGGAAAACACAGAGAAACTGCAGAATTATGTATGGGATTACAATATGAGCGCCAGGCAGATGAAAGAGAAACAGGAGATACAGTATGTGAGAACATTTACCTGTGAGTAGCTCACACCAAAACACGCAAATCTCTTTCTTTCTCTTTTTCTCTCTCTCTCTCTCACGTTTATTAGATTGATATCTCTGATGAGATGAGAAAATGGCCATAATAAACTGTAACTTCATTAAACTAACAACATAATGCAACAGGGTCTTTTGTAACTTGTACAATTTGGGGTGTGTCTAAGAAAATCTCAGTTTGGAGGACCTAACACTTTACCCTACCCCTTTATCCCAACAGCCTTTGGGACACCCTACCCCTAGATGTAAACATGCAAAACAGAGGGGCAGTTGTGCTGCATGACTAATGACTTGGACCTACATTATCAGAAAGGCAATTTTTTTTCCTAAAAAAATCAGTTTAAACATATTTTTCTGTTTAAAATAAAAATTTCACTTTTTAAAGAATAAATGGGCAACAAAAGTGCACACCCATCTACTGTACTTTTGTTTGACTCGTACTTTTGTTTGACACCAATATCACAATCAAGGAAAACAAACATATAGAAATGTGGGCATCTTGGAAAGTGGTAGTAATATTACTTTTTGCGTGGCTAATGTGCTTTTTTTTTTTGGAAAAATTAGGGGCTACGTGGTAGGGGCAAGGGGTAAAATGAGATTGGGTCTTTGGTTTGCCTTTTCTCACAGTAGATTTCCCTTTAAAATATATATATATATATATATATATATATATATATATATATATATCAGCCCACTAGCAGTATTTGGATAGACAGTTTGTTGATTTTGAATTACAGACAAAGCATTTTGGTTTACCACTTATTTCACTAGTTTTGGACATGAAAGGCATACTGAAGCTTACAGGTCTAAACAGTTGAGCTTCTAGTTAATTGGACTTGAGCAAAAATAGTAAAAACACAGTAGCATATGTTGACTGGAGAATGTATAAGAGATACAAAAAATAACCAACATGTTTTGGCACGCCGAATTTCATCAGGGTTAAAAGACAAAATATAATAACATCCCTGTTTTTAGAACACACATGATTACAAAACAACCAATGAGAACACTTCAAGTACTAAAGGTCACATAATCAGACAATGAAAGGCTAACAGCTCAATTCCACAGGGGAACCACTTCCACCTAAAATTTCTTAAAAGTCCTTTATGTTATTATCATTTGTCTTTTTACCCTGGCACCCACTTTCTGCAAACAAGCACAACTTTTAGGGAATCTAAATCTTGCTTTTATATATATATATATATATATATATATATATATATATATATATATATATATGTATATATATATATATATATATATATATAAATGCTATACTGCAGCACCTTGTTAAGTCAGGACGTTTTTATCAGCCTGCTTGGTGGACATTCTTGCAACTTGAAATCACTTGATGCAGAAAGGGTTAATAAACATGTTACTTAACTGTTTTGTCATTTGTCTTAAATAAGGACACCCAACTTTAGTTAGGTATTCTTAGAATGTAGAACTTTGTGTGTGTGAGAAGAAAATCTCAACAAGTTGGCTCCACTTTTTAAAAAATCTGAAACTCTTACTATGTAAAACTTCAATAAAAAAATTAAGTATAAATAAATGTGAAATTATTAATTTAAACAATAAATAATTAGTAGGTTCAACTTTTCTTAAAAACTTAATATTTTGAGTTGAGATCTAAACTCAAAAATCGAGTGCAGTAAGTTGCCTTGAATTTTTTTTGCATAAGTTGACTCCACTTTTTACAAATCTGGAACTCTTAGTATATAAAACTTAAAATTTGAAGTTTATATAAATGTGAAAAATGAATAATATGAACAAGAAATAATGAGCTGGGTCAACTTTTTAATAACCTGGAATTCTAAGTATGTAAAACTTAAAATTTGAATTTTATGTAAATATGAAAAATTAATTATCTGAACAAGAAATAATTAGTTGCCTCAAATTTCTTAAAAACTTAAGATTTTGAGTTGAGTTCTAAACTCGAGTGCAGTAAGTTGCCTTGAAATTTTGAGTTTTCTCAACTTTTTCGTTTTTACAGTGTGATGAATGCTAGAGTGCCGAAATACATTGGTTAGTTTTTTTGTCAACAGTCAACAAGTGCTGCTGGTTATACCATTTTTCACTGAAATTGTTGCCAGGCACCTTGTTGTGCAGTGAAGTTGCACAAGAGCCATCCACTTCTAGTTACTTTAACTTGTCCAGCAAACATTGTGTTCTTCTAACTAGACTGTTGTAGTTCCTCAGTACTGCAAAAGGGTAGGATGGGGATGCACCGTTATGTGCATGAGTGTGATGCAAGTCATTACACCAAGGGACACATGACATCCATGTACAAACCTTCATGATGACTCTCATGATGAATCTTTTTTGTGCTTTATCACCCATATAAAAAAAAATCTCTATATTGAATATATATATATATATATATATATATATATATATATATATATATATATATATATATATAACTATGATAATTAAATATAGTAATAAGTCACGTTTGACCTTTTTCTACTGGTCATTGCATCATAAAATGTTCACACAGTGTAAAGGGCAGAGATCATTTGTAGTCGTCATAGTCGACTTTTCTGTATGCAAAACTAATTCAATTTCCTTGTTTATTTGTTGCGCAATCCTGCTGTAGTCTATTATTAGAGTATGATGCTGTCACAGAAATATGCATATGTTGCTTTAAGTGTTATGCTACATTTCTAGTCATTGAGTATTTGCATGTATACAGTTCTGTGAAAATTATTTTTTTTTTTTGCATACTTCTCATATTATACTCAACTGTATTAGCTTAGCTTTATAGGTCTCACCACTCTGAATTAGAAGGAAAACATGGCGACGCCACTGTTCCTTACTAGTGTCACATAATGCGTCTTATAATCCAGTGCGCCTTATGTATGAAAAAAGACCAGAAAATAGACGTTTATTGATACATCCAAAAAAGGGGGGGAAAAAGACAGAAAAATCGGTATTGAAAACCAGTGTGCTATGTCTGCTGGGATGTTAAGTTTTCAATATATTTTTTAGGCTATTTAATTTATGCAATGATGAAGCAAAAAAAAAAGCTAAACTAATACAACTCTATACAGGTTGTAATCAATTCAGGAATGCTAACTGGGAGCAAATACTTTTTCCTTGCACTGTGTATATGCAAAATCTCCATCCCTAACCTCACACCAAGCAAAAGACTGGACGAGACTGGAAATGATCTGGCATCCAATGTGGACGCCTTAACCACTGATCCTTATTTGACTACAAGTAATAAGTTGCTCAGATTCCGGTTACATGTTGCAAAACAAATTGCACAACACAGTAGAGCATCCATTAAAAGGTCAACAATGAATACTTGCTGTCGTCATTTCAGGCTCAGAATCAGACCCTTACAATACTCTCCTAAACAGTGTGTATATTCTGCTATAGTTGTGTATTATCTGTATGACCCATGATCTAGGTATGGCAAGGTCATTATAAATAGAACACTGTGCCATATCTGATCTGACGTACAAATATAAGCCACAGTGACATCTAGGAAATAAATGGAATTTTGTTTACAGTTGTGCCGTGTGATGTGCGGTATATCAGTAACAACAGGGATGCTGGATCAAATCTTGTACGTTGAGCCTAAGAAATTTTAAGTGCTAGACAGCCACAAAGTACTCCCATTATTCCTGCCCTTCCACCATACTAATCACTAATCAGATTATTAATTTCCAATTATAATATAAAATGTTCCACTTTTAGGGTTTTAGGGGTAGGAAGGTGTGTAGGACTCTATAGAGTGTAGAAATCCTAACTATTTTCCCTTTTCCTCATCCTCCCCCCTGTATTAAGATGTTTACCAGAAATAAAGAAACGTTCCCTTTCTAACCCTTGTGGGAAAGGTTAAGTGTCAGGAAGAGCCTTGTCTCTTCTGATTGGTCACACGCAGAGTGGCCAGCTGCTGAGTGCGCTCCGTGTAAACCGTGACCAGCGTTCGGTTCTCCTCCGTCAGCAGGCGAAACTCTTCTTCCAGCCGAGCGATCTCCAGCGTTACCCTTTCATCTTCTGTCAGCTCTGCTATCAACTCCCTCCTGGACAGAGCATGCACACAGACACACACACACACATAACAAACACACACACACACAACAAACACACACAAGACAAAGATACAAAGCAAAAAGGTCATGTTCTCAATTTAAAAAACCTTTCTTTTACCTGACCAGAGATGACTTTGCCAAACTCTTTTAGAAACCCTTTTGAAAAACATTTGGAAATCCTTGATCAAGGTGTACGCTCCATTTTCTATTGCTAACATTATTTTAAAGGACCAGTAAGGATTAGAATTTCACCAGATATTAAGGAGACATGCTTAAGCAATGCTTCAGTCAGTATTTTCTAACTAGAACTGTGTGATATTCATAGGATTCTATGTGGGTGTGGCCTCTGACTCTACCTGCTTCTCATTAACCAAACACTAATTCAACCCTTGGGGTTGCCAGGTTTAAAAACTGTGGTGCTGCAGCCATGGAAGCTAGCAAAGCAATCGGGCTGTTTCAGCCCAAATCTTAGATGCTACACAGCTTAACAATGAGCCCTTCCCTTTTAAATATTGTTGAATGTAAACTCGTTTTAGTTTTTGCACAAAAGTCTCTAGAGTTTTCTCATTCTATTTAGATCAATTTAGTGTAAGAATAATAAAATCTTCCAGTAAGCAGCAATTCTGTCAATGGACACAAAGCGGTCAACAGAGAATAGTCAGACTTGATTATATCGTAAATCAAAAATGATATACAGACCACACATTTTATATTCTTTGCTATAAATGATTACACTCTTATTAACTATAGTTAATGCTTTAAATTACTAAACACTCTCTCACTCATTGTCTTGTAGTGGAACTGTAAGTAGCTGTGGCGTCTATTTTTTACAGCAGCTTATGCTCATGTAAAAAAAACAACATGCTCTGCCCCCACCCCCTCCTCCTCCTCCTTGCCCTTTCCAGTGGCACACAGCCAGTCAGTAAAGCTCCTTGGCCTTTGGACCAACTGTTTGCACAGCGCACAAAGGGTGGATACAACAGTCTGGGACCAGTAACTCTGGTTTACTGTGACAGCCCTGGAACAGCAGGAGTTAATTCACTGTGTGAAGGAAACTCTGAAGCAGTGAAGCACTGCAGTTCCCTAAGCAGCGTGTGAATGGGAGGTGACAGGGTTTAACAGCAGGGCTATGAATATCAGATATACGTGAGTGGTAATTTGATCCCATGTTTGTATACTGAATGAGTGCATGACTAGCTCACGGGGGAATTCCGAATGTGGCAGGGCAAATAAATATATAAATTAATAAATAAATTAATAAATAAAGAAATGAAGATCATGTGCCCTTCTCTCCACGAAAGCAAAAAAGAGGGAAACGCATTAGGGAAATTCACAATGACTGCAGTATCAGGTGAACTGGAAAAGAGAGAACTTTACTGTAGAGCTTGTAAACTGTAAACTTCCAATGATACAAAGACCTTTTTTAATTCAATGATTAAAAATTATCTGGCAGTTCCATCAAGAACTAAGATGCTTGTATGAATAATCCCTTTGGACACTGGGCAATGTTTTCTAAAGTTTGCTTTTTCCTGTGTGAAGAAAAAAACAAGTGCTGCGTGCCACAATACGGCACGTAAGAGTTTGTCATGATTACACGGACCTATTTTTAACCAGCCGAGCATGACTTGTAAGGAAATCCCCCTTGTCAGTCAAAGAGGAATGTGTCCTAAGGAAGAGCACCAGACAAAGGTTGCAGTGTTGCGTCACACAGAAGAATGGCCGAGTTTATCTTTATAAGAAGCGTATATTATTTATCATCCTGCTTCCCTTATGAAAGTGCATGGTAGAAGTTGACAGAGTTTGAGCACTTTCTGGCTTTAAAGTCAGTGTGGCTGCAAAAGGAAAACACACTACTTTTCTTCTTCACTCTTCTTATTTTTGTTCCATCTGTTTTGGGTTTTTATTTGTCCGGTTAATGTCTGGCCCACACTACAGTACTTTTACAGTTCTAACCAGTGTTAAAAACCGAGACCCGACACCACAGGTAAAGATATTTCTCATCTTTAATTGTTACTCAATCTTCCCTGATTGAAATACACACACTTAAAGACTATACACGTCCAGCAAACGCCTCCCACCTTCAAAACCTTGCAGGAGTTTCTCACAAACTGAATATAAACAATCAGAAGAAGACAGCAAAACCACTAGCACTCTAGTTGTTGAGTGCTTTTGATTTAGAAATACATACATACAGCTCTGGGAAAAATTAAGAGAGCACTTCAGTTTCTGAATCAGTTTCTCTGATTTTGCTATTTATAGGTTTATGTTTGAGTAAAATGAACATTGTTGTTTTTTCTAGAAACTACGGACAACATTTCTCCCAAATTCCAAATAAAAATATTGTAATTTAGAGCATTTATTTGCAGAAAATGAGAAATGTCTAAAAACACAAAAAAATATGCACCGCTTTCAGACTTCAAATAAGGCAAATATATATATATATATATATATATATATATATATATATATATATATATATATATATATATATATATATATATATATATATTCATAAAGTTTTAAGGGTTCAGATATTAATATTTGGTGGAATAACCCTGGTTTTAATCACAGTTTTTATGCATCTTGGCATGTTCTCCTCCACCAGTCTTACACACTGCTTTTGGATAACTTCATGCCATCTTCCTCTTAATTATATTCCAGAGGTTTTCAATTTGGTACAATCTTTTTTTTTTTTACCAGAATTGTATGTACATAGCTATGAAACATCACTTATTTTAAACACAACTATCAAATGTAAAACCCAATTTAAATCCCCCTATATTTATCTAAAAGTGGTCAAAGTCACGTTTTAGTTACCAAACAATCTGTCACGTCTGGTGCTGTTAGCTCCTCTGTCCCTTCCACACCCAGCTCTAACGGAGGTTCTCAGGTTAACAACTACACTACCCAGAATGCACCACCCGCTGACATCACGCACTCACCTGATCACGTGACACCTCACCTGCTTCCACCAGGAAGTCCCGAATACTGATTACTGGCACTATAAAGGTGCACGCCAAACAGACTTCATCGCCGCGTATTGTAGGTTATCCTCGTACAAAGCGTTACTTATCTCTTGTCTCAGTTACTTTGTGTATGACCTTGCTTTTGTTTACTCAACGCCGATTCTTGCCTCTGCCTTTGATATTGGATTGTTTGTGTATGACCTGGACTGTGCTTTCACTACTGCCTCTTGGATTACCTCTGATACTGGATTGCTTGTGTATGAACTCTGGACTGTCTCTCGTTTATGGTATGGTTTTGTCTTCATTGCTCTGTCTACTGGTGATCACCCTTGTTTTTGTATCGACCCTGATTTCATCTGTTTATTATCATAATAAACACATTTTGTTTTTATCAGTATCTGCGCTTGTCTGCTATTCTGTTCTGACCATGACAGAATACGCGGCCGAACTAAATCAGATAGCAGATACTGAGGCTATTAGATCTGGTTTAGCCAACCAGGGGAGGCTACTCGGTCAGCACCAGCAAACGCTCGCTGGTGTGACCCAAGCTGTTTCTGAGCTAGCCCGCCAGCAAACCACGCAGCAGCAACAACTAGCTGAGCTGCTAGCTCACCTCAGAGGCGTAACTGAGCCTAGCCCTAGCCCGTTAGCTGCCCCCAGTATGCCTAACACTAACTCTTCTGTGTCTGGATTTTCTGTCTCTAAACCGGAGTTGTTTGATGGGGATCCGGAAAAATGCAGCGGTTTTCTTTTACAATGCTCCGTGTTTTTCAGTAATTCATCGCCTACAACCGATAAAGCTAAGATCGGTTTTATTATCTCACGGCTTTCTGGTAAGGCACTCGAGTGGGCTACAGCTATTTGGGAAGACCTTTCTGGGGCTAGTTACACTGACTTTTTGGCTACTTTCCGCTCAGTTTTTGATCATTCGCGTTATGGACAGTCTAATGGAGAACTTTTGCTGGCTCTCAAGCAAGGTCAGAAGCCGGTGGCTTCCTACGCTTTGGAGTTTCGCACTCTCGCAGCTGGTAGTGGGTGGAATAACGCTGCTTTAATCAACGTGTTTAGATGCGGACTTAACCCAGATGTACAGAGGGAATTAGCCTGCAGAGATGATTCACTGACCCTGGATCAGCTCATCTCACTGTCGATCCGGTTGGATCAACTTCTCTCGCGCCGACCCAAGACCAGTCCTCGCACTCAACACACTCCTGTGTCTCTGCCCCGCGCTCCCACTCCAGAGAAAGCTGCGCTGCCTGCCCCAGAGCCCATGGATATCCAGAAAACCCGGCTAACTCCAGAGGAGCGGCAGCGTCGAATCCGGCTTCGCCTATGCCTTTATTGTGGAGAGGCCGGGCATTTCAAGGCTGAGTGTGGTCTCCTGACCCGACCTGTGAAAGCTCCAGCCCTGGGACAGCGCGTGGAGTGCTCTCCACGCGCTAACGTGGTACGTAAGCACAACACAATACTTCGCTCCAAATGTTTTTCTTTGCCTGTAAATATTATGTTACCTACTGGTATGCTCTCTGTCCCAGCGCTTGTAGATTCCGGGTCGGAGGGGAACTTCATCAGCCAGGACCTAGTTAAGGAGCATGGAGTGCCCACCAGAGAACTTCTACGTCCATTAGCCATCCATGCTGTTGATGGAAAGACTGTCCGCTCCAAGCCGGTTACCCTGCAGACTCTGCCCATCACTCTACAAGCCAGCGCTCTCCATTTTGAGGAACTACCGCTTTTCGTGCTTCCCTGCACCGAGCATCCAGTTATCCTGGGCATGCCATGGCTGAAGACCCACGATCCCACTGTCTCCTGGCGCGATGGGGATATCACGGTTTGGTCTGCTCATTGTCATGAACATTGTCTAGCTTTGGATAGTTTAATCATTCAGTCTACTTCAGTAGAAAGTCCTGATGTTTCTGATCACGTTGTTGTACCCGCTGAGTATTCAGATTTTTTGGAAGTGTTTAGCAAAGATAACGCTACTAAATTGCCTCCACATCGTCCCTATGACTGTGCTATTGACCTAGTGGAGGGTGCCACCTTACCCAAAGCTAGAGTCTACCCCCTTACGCTCGATGAGGAAAAGGCTATGCGTGATTATGTTAATGAAGCTTTGGCGCAAGGTTTCATTCGGCCGTCAAAGTCCCCCGTCGGTTCTGGATTCTTCTTTGTTAAGAAAAAGGACGGGGGACTGAGACCATGTATTGATTATAGAGGTTTGAACGCCATTACGAGAAAATTTGCTTACCCATTGCCCCTCATTCCATGTGCCCTTGAGCAACTGCGTACAGCTACCTATTTCACTAAACTCGATTTGCGCAGTGCTTACAATTTGATCCGCATTAGGGAGGGGGACGAGTGGAAAACCGCGTTTACCACTACTAATGGTCACTACGAGTACCTAGTCATGAGTTATGGTCTCGCTAATGCCCCCGCAGTATTTCAGTCGTTTATGAACGACGTATTTAGAGATATGATTGGCAAGTATGTGACACTTTTTATTGACGACATTTTGATCTATTCCTCAGACCTAGATTCCCACGTGCAGCACGTGCGCTCTGTTCTCCAGAGGCTTTTGGAGAACAACCTTTATGCGAAAGCCGAGAAGTGCGAGTTCCACCTTCAAAGAGTCGCATTTCTCGGCTATGTCATCAGCTCCCAGGGAGTTCTTATGGATGACTCTAAAGTAGATGCCGTAACTAGCTGGCCTGTTCCCCAGTCTAGCAAAGATCTTCAGCGTTTCTTAGGATTCGCAAACTTTTACAGACGTTTCATACGTAATTTTAGTAGCATAGCTGCCCCCCTTACGGCGCTCACTAAAAATGCCACCAAAATTCTGAAGTGGTCCCCTGAAGCTGACCAAGCTTTTAAGAAATTAAAAGCCGCCTTTGTCTCTGCCCCCATCCTGACGCATCCTAATCCAGATTTACCTTTTGTTGTAGAGGTCGATGCTTCTAATACCGGCGTCGGAGCAGTTCTCTCCCAACGCAGCGGTTCACCGCCTAAGCTTCATCCCGTAGCCTTTTTCTCAAAGAAAATGTCGCCTGCGGAGCGTAATTATGGGATTGGGGATAGAGAGCTGCTGGCTGTCAAATTAGCTCTTGAGGAGTGGCGTCACTGGCTGGAAGGTGCTGCACATCCATTCACCGTTCTAACTGATCACAAGAACTTAGAGTATCTCCGTACAGCTAAACGTTTAAACCCCCGTCAAGCTCGTTGGTCATTGTTTTTCTCACGTTTCAACTTCTCAATCTCGTTTCGTCCAGGCAACCGTAATACTAAAGCTGATGCCTTATCCCGTGTTTTCAGTTCCCCAGATGACACATGCCACGTTTCTGAACCCGAACACATTCTGCCACCCACAGTTAAAGTAGCTGCCATTAGATGGGAACTAGATGATCTTATCCAGCGGAGTCTGGTTAACACACGACCTCCGGAGGGTTGCCCTCCTCACAAGACTTATGTACCTGAACAATTTCGTGATCAACTTATTGGCTGGGCACATGCTGCTCTTACTTCCGGTCATCCAGGCGTTACACGTACATTGCAACTCATCTCAGCTCGGTATTGGTGGGAAACCATGCGAGCTGATGTTCAAACGTTCGTAGTTTCATGTTCTGTCTGCGCACAATGCAAAACACCAAAAACCCTTCCAGCCGGTAAGTTATGTCCTCTGCCTGTGCCTGAACGTCCATGGTCACATATTGCTGTAGACTTTGTTACTGATTTGCCTGAATCTGAAGGTTACACAACTGTCCTTACTGTTGTAGACAGATTTTCTAGGGGAGTTAAGTTTATCCCTTTTCCTGCACTTCCTACTGCTCTTCAGACCGCCCAAGCTATATACACACACATTTTCAGACATTATGGGGTTCCGGAGGACATTTTGTCAGACAGAGGTCCTCAATTTACTTCTCGGGTATGGAAATCATTTTTTGAACATTTGGGTGTACACGTAAGTCTCACTTCTGGGTTTCACCCCACTAGTAATGGTCAGTGTGAGAGAGTCAACCAAGAGTTAGGAAAGTTTCTAAGGTTATATTGTTTCAAGCATGCGTCTGAGTGGTCACAATATCTTATTTGGGCTGAAATAGCCCAAAACTCCTTAACTAACTCCACGTCTGGTCTCACTCCCTTTCAGTGCATTCTGGGTTATCAGCCTCCGTTAGCTCCGTGGACAGCGTCGTCCACTGAGATTCCCGCTGTTGACGATTGGATGAAGCGGAGTGAGCAGGTGTGGGAGGAGACGCATCAGCAGATCTCGGAGGTCTTACGGAAATATAAGGAGCAGTCCGACAGACACCGTGGCACCACCCCCCAATACCAACCCGGAGACAGGGTGTGGTTGTCGACCCGGGACTTGAGGTTTGAGGGGGCCTGTAGGAAACTGCTGCCTAAGTATATTGGCCCATTTAAGGTGTTGTCTCAGGTTAACGAGGTGACTTATAAGATTGAGTTGCCTGCTCAGTACAGGGTGCATAACTCTTTCCATGTTTCTCTGCTCAAGCCTCTTGTCCCAGGTCCGCTTGCTGAGGGTGTTCCAGATGACGTGCCGCCCGCGGCAGTGGAGGGGGAGGATTCATCTACCTATGCGGTTCGAGAGGTGTTGGATTCACGCAGGCGTGGCGGTGTGCTCCAGTACCTCATAGACTGGGAGGGTTACGGCCCTGAGGAGCGTTGCTGGGTTGCCGCCGGTGACGTGCTGGATCCTGCTCTACTGGCCGAATTTCATGCCCGTCACCCTGGTAAGCCTGCTCCTAGACCCCGTGGGCGTCCCAAGCGCTCACTCTCTTCTTCGGCTCCGGTGCGTAGGGGTTCCCAGTCTCGCAACCCCCGCCTGCCCGTCACCTCTGAGGCTACGCCTGGTCCTCCCGCCGGTACTCCCTGCCCGTCGGGTGGACGTCGTCGTGGTCGTCCCCGTTCCGGCTCCGTTCCGACTCCCTTGGGGGGAGGTACTGTCACGTCTGGTGCTGTTAGCTCCTCTGTCCCTTCCACACCCAGCTCTAACGGAGGTTCTCAGGTTAACAACTACACTACCCAGAATGCACCACCCGCTGACATCACGCACTCACCTGATCACGTGACACCTCACCTGCTTCCACCAGGAAGCCCCGAATACTGATTACTGGCACTATAAAGGTGCACGCCAAACAGACTTCATCGCCGCGTATTGTAGGTTATCCTCGTACAAAGCGTTACTTATCTCTTGTCTCAGTTACTTTGTGTATGACCTTGCTTTTGTTTACTCAACGCCGATTCTTGCCTCTGCCTTTGATATTGGATTGTTTGTGTATGACCTGGACTGTGCTTTCACTACTGCCTCTTGGATTACCTCTGATACTGGATTGCTTGTGTATGAACTCTGGACTGTCTCTCGTTTATGGTATGGTTTTGTCTTCATTGCTCTGTCTACTGGTGATCACCCTTGTTTTTGTATCGACCCTGATTTCATCTGTTTATTATCATAATAAACACATTTTGTTTTTATCAGTATCTGCGCTTGTCTGCTATTCTGTTCTGACCATGACACAATCGTCTCCACCCTGCACTACAGGATACTAAGTCTTAAAGGTTTTTAAAATGTCTAGTTATGGTCTCTAGTATGAATGAATGCAGTTTTTTTGTGGAAAAAAGTGCTCAAGTGTTTCTATTTAGCCCTGCTTTATTTCACTGAATAAGAGGTCTCTGAAGAAAGACAATGACCAATTATTGATGTAGTGTGGGCCAAGAATTACTCAGAAGATCATTTTATGTTTTCCAATTAGGACACATCCGTCCTGATCTGGAACACTGCAACTGTATACAGCTTTTGGATAAGTGAGATTGTATTTGTACAGTAAAAGTCCAAACAAAACTACTGGGGCCAAAACACCGCTATAGAAATGTATTCAAATTTGTCCATTTACATTTAATCAAAAAATGTAAACTTTCTTACAGGTCACATTTTTGGAGCTACAAGCATCAAATGTGGCACAATTGTAGAACTAATTGTGCAGTAGCATAGAATGTACACCAGCCAGTGCTGTCTGTGCATGGAGAAGCTTTTGGACCAACCAGCTTTTGGGGAAAAGTTTTGGCTCTCCACATTTTAGTAAAAAGTGTGTGGACACAGCTTTATTAGCCTAATGTTCTAGAACTCCACCATTTAGCCTAATGTCCTAGAACTCCACCATTTAGCCTAATGTTCTAGAACTCCACCATTTAGCCCAATGCTTTTGGACCCCACCATTTAGCCAAATGCTTCTGGACTCCACCATTTAGCCTAATGTTCTAGAACTCCACCATTCAACCAAATGCTTTTGGACTCCACCATTTAGCCTAATGTTCTAGAACTCCACCATTCAACCAAATGCTTTTGGACTCCACCATTTAGCCTAATGTTCTAGAACTCCACCATTTAGCCTAATGTTCTAGAACTCCACCATTTAGCCCAATGCTTTTGGACCCCACCATTTAGCCGAATGTTTCTGGACTCCACCTTTCAGCCGAACGCTTCTGGACTCCATCATTTAGCCTAATGTTCTAGAACTCCACCATTTAGCCCAATGCTTTTGGACCCCACCATTTAGCCGAATGTTTCTGGACTCCACCTTTCAGCCGAATGCTTTTGGACCCCACCATTTAGCCGAATGTTTCTGGACTCCACCTTTCAGCCGAACGCTTCTGGACTCCATCATTTAGCCTAATGTTCTAGAACTCCACCATTTAGCCAAATGCTTTTGGACCCCACCATTTAGCCGAATGTTTCTGGACTCCACCTTTCAGCCGAACGCTTCTGGACTCCACCATTTAGCCTAATGTTCTAGAACTCCACCATTTAGCCCAATGCTTTTGGACCCCACCATTTAGCCAAATGCTTCTGGACTCCACCATTTAGCCAAATGTTTCTGGACTCCACCATTTAGCCAATTTTTTTTGGATTCCACGATTTAGCCGAATGCTTTTGGACTCCACCATTAAGTCTAATGTTCTAGGACTCCACCATTTACTCAAATACTTTTGGACTCTACCATTTAGCCAAATGCTTCTGGACTCCACCATTTAGCCGAATGCTTCTGGACTCCACCATTTAGCCAAATGCTTCTGGACTCCACCATTTAGCCGAATGCTTCTGGACTCCACCATTTAGCCAAATGCTTCTGGACTCCACCATTTAGCCAAAATTTTTTGGATTCCACGATTTAGCCAAATGCTTCTGGGAAACCAATCCGATTTTGGCCAAAAATTTTGGCAGGCTACATTTTAGCCAAAATCTTCCCAACACAGCTTTGTTTAGCTAAATGCATTTGAATTCCACCATTCGGCCACATGTAACTGGAACCTTGATATCATAGCAACACCATAACAACAAACATTGCTAAGCTTCGGCCAGACTTCTGTAGGAACTGCAACTAATGTTGAATATGATGAAAAAAGAATCGCATCAGCTTATGATGATGCTCACCATCAAGCTCCAGCAGTTGCTCAGACTTACTTTTTGTCTTCCAGCAGAGCAATTTCTGTTTTCACCTGATGAAACTCTCTGGCCATTTTACAGTGATCTCTGTAGACCTGGACTGACTCCTTCAGAGACTGACAGGGCAGCACAGGCTGTGGGAATAAATAAAGGGAGAGGGGAGATAAGAACAGGCTTTAGACAAATTTTAAAATTAAAATCTTATATAATAAAAAATAATATTAATACTTTTTTGTATACAGCTTAATAGTCATTCATGTAGTTTCCAGCTGATAACCTGTTCTGTAACTTCTTCCCAGTGTTCATAATTTTCCATTTAGTGTATGGCTTTGCACTGAACCACGATGGAATGCAGCTTTACCGAGAAAGCAAGAGGTTCTCACATGAAAAAGAAAAAGAAAATGTCTGCAAGATGGCCACTTTCCATACTATCCACTGTTTCCAATACTAGAGCTTAAAGAAACAACGTGTAGGAAACTGTTGGCGAAATGTTTGGCTTCATCTGAAGCAGAACTTCTGCTTTCAGAATGACTCACAGCAAACTCCTCAAAAATATCACTTGAACAACAGACTTCTGCTTTATTCCCACTGGTTAATGCAGAACCTCGTAAGCCTTGTTCTCGTAAGCTTCTATTTTTTTTTTATTGCCGTTGCTGTTGTTGATCAACTCAACAGTTGTACAGTCATTGTTTTTATGTCTTTATTTCCAAAAGATGAGGCTATGACAAAGTACGGCCTGCTCAGTCAGCATGAGTAACCCACGTCTGGTTGGGCTGTGAAAATACTGTGTTTTAACAGATTCCCTTTAAGCTTATGGTTCGAGCCCAATCTTCCACTGCCTGTGCTTCCAGAGGAAATAATAGATAGGCACCTACAGTCAGCTATGTTTGATGTGTAAACCTGTTCCTTTCTTGATCCAGTCATCCCAATTTGCAAAAATTTATTTCAGTAAGGTACCTTACCCCAAAAATAAAACACAACTCGCGCAAACACAAAAGGATATAAAAGGACAACAAAACTTTTCCTTTTGGCTATGTACATATATATATATATATATATATATATATATATATATATATATATATATATATATATATATATATATATATATATATATATATATATAGTCACATTAACTCACCTCCACATTCCTTTTGCAATCAGCAATGCTGAAATCACTAATACAAACTGTAGAGCGGGCAAAACTTTTAGTGTTTTTTTACTTTTACTAGACATGGATATACTTTAGAGTAGTGAGAGGTGAAATGAGTTTTGATGGGACTCCTGATGCTCCTTCTCTTACTCACTAAACGCATCCCATCCTGGAGGGGAAAACAACACTGCCTGCCCATACTAAAAACTGATTGGCTGACTCACAGACTCTTTGCAGAGAACAAGCCAATCAGAGCTCATTCTGTTTTGCATGCAATTTATGAATATATGCGGGGAGCGCCTTTTTTCCCTTTCCCTTTCTTTCACACATGCAATTGGGGAAAAAAGCCTGTCGCCTTGGAGGAGAAGAAGCTAAACCCGCTGGCGCACTAGCAGCATCGGGTGGTCGTACAGTTGTTGGAAGTTTTGATACTTAATACTTATTAGTTTATCCATTTAAAATATTTTGTAGAACAATAGGACATAGGACTGAATTTCAGGCCTAGTAAAAAGCAGATGTCCCACACAGATTCACATTACATCAAGCCAGGAAATGTGACAGTAATAGTGTGACAGCAATTAGTGCTGGGGTGCCTGGCACATCCTGTGTGGAAGAAGACTAGTTTAAAACTTAACAACCTGACTTTTGTTCAAATCAAGTGTGTATGTCTTTCCCATGTGTCTGCGTAAAACCATATGTTTCTTATGTGTGTGCGTCTCCTGTATAAAGCCTGGTTCAGAGGTGGAAAAAGGAGTTCGCCTCTGACAGCCGGCCGAGGGTGATCGAACCGAATAAACCTGCTTTTTTCTGAACCTGAACTCAGAAGTATTTGTTTTGTTTGATAAAGGACGACAAGAGAAACCATACTGTTGAGGGGATCTGCAAAACAAAACCCAACACAGTGTAAAAGGTTTAACATTAATACAGAAAAATACACTAAGATTCTAGAGCAACATAAGCTGCCTTCAGGACAACATATTATCCAGGGACAGCCATGCATTTTCAACAAGACAATGCAAATCCACATGCTGCATACAATGCACACATTTTAAAGGCATGGCTTTGAAAGATGAGGGTACGGGTACTGGACAGGTCTGCTTGCAGTACTGACCTATGCCCAGTAGAGAATAGCTGCGTTCCTTTCATGCATTTTTTGGCAGCATGTGCCAGCTCTCGAGAAAAGGACTGTCTAATTCTCTAGGTAGCATATAATCCTTCATGGGCAGCCTTGTTATGTCACACCAATTCTGAAAGAAGGGTGAGATGTATCCTTAACAGCGAAGGCAATCTCATGATGCATTTCACCAGATCAGAGTTACAGCGCTCAGATTTAAAAACATGGCAGACGGAGTCGGCACTGCGGAGGAGTTTCTGTACAAATATAAGTAATTTTCTTCTGTATTCCCACTCACTGCTGCACAGGTTTATAAATCTAGTTTATTTTACACTGTTTTAAGTTGTTTTTCAGTGTTATTTTCGCCTGGACTTTAGTTCAAGTAAGACCTAACCGGGTGAAGCTACTGTTAGCTTAGCGGGTAAGCCGATTCACGGGGGAAGCTAAAAAATGCTAGCTGGATTTCTGAGTATCAAACAAGCTAACCCCCGCTAGCATGCTAAGCTAAACCCTCTGGCATCGTCAGGCGGTCGTACAGTGTAAAAGGTTTAACTGTTAACCGGAATAACTGTAGATTACAATAAAACTGAGTGATTTAATGTGTAAATTGTTTGTGGAATTGTAATATGGCATATAAACTCTGGTCAAACTGGCTGGAGGCAGAGTTAGCTCATTTTATGAAGAGATTTTACTTTGAATTCAATAAAGTTCTTTATTTTAACATTAGTAATGTTGCTTGTTGTCTTTTTATTGTCACTATGCTTATTGTAGTATCACTTCTGAACTAGTGGGTATGGGTACATTTTACACTTTTATTTGAAAATAAATAAGACATTTATGTAAAAAAGCATGTTATGTTTTTGTTTTATGCGACTAAAATGTTAAAATTGATTAACTGACTGTGTACGAATGTACTATTGTGTGAAATGTAGCTTAATTTGATGATTTACAAACTAGTTATTATATTATGATTTTACCACTCATGCACATCCACAAAGCATTTAATCAGAAATAGATTAAATACTGACCATACTCTAAGTATGAAGTGACAGATAGTGTATAAATTAAAGTAAATCATGAATATTTAAGTTGATCTGTAATAAAACTGCTTTGAGATTTACCCTGAGGTAAGTGACATTAATTATATCATGAAATACCTTGGGTTCATACAGTCTGCAAGGAAATAAAAGTAAAAGTAAATGTTAGAAACTATGATTTTTTTCCATTTGCATTTTCCATACTGTGCCAACTATTTTGCGATTTGGGGATGTATGTAAAAAGGCCCAATATTGGTCAATTCACAAACAGTTTAGTTCCTCTTAAATTCTGATATTGTCCTTTTATGAGGAAACACACAACTACAGTAAAGTGGAACAATGCCTGGTAGAACCACCCCCAGGTTACTGGACAGAAACCAAACTCACACTGTTGCCCTCTTGTGGCTAAATAATAAAATTATAATATTATACAGTATGACCCACTTTACTGTCACAGAGTGTGTTTATCTTATATGAATCGCCTTCGTACTGGACTTAAAAAAGAACAAATGGCTAAAAACAACAATAATCTATGTATAACTCATAAGCTTACACTTAAAACATCTTAAGCAGCCTTTTATGACTCTCATTTCACTTTGATTTAACGAGCCAGTTTACCCGGGAAGCAGTTATTGCATCCCGTTGCACAAGCCAACGACTCACGATTGCTGCTATTCCTGGTGGCCAGTTCTATCATTAGCCACATGCATTTATCCTTTCTTCTACTTTTCCACACACCTGTTACTGTGTGACCTCAACGCTCCCATCAAGTAAACCCCAGCCTCGAAACATGACAGATATTTTGTTTACATCAATATACCACCATGACTTCTGAAGAAAAACAGAGAACTGCACAGAAGCATTACCTGCAGCCTTTGCTCGAGGTCAGGGAAAGACGGGAACTGATCCTCAGCATCTTTCAGTTCTGAAGAAGAAGAGAGATTCCCGTCAGTGTCACAGGAATAGAACAGCAGTAAGGTTTGTGTGCTAGTTACTATCATACACCAAGCAAACAGTCTATTTTCATGCCCTGCGTTGTTAAAATAGCAACAAATCAGTCAAATATATCTACGCTGATGGGTGTGGTGGTCTGAAATTGAGGGGTGGAAAACACAGGTGCATCAGTCAACCACAATACGTTCATTGATATATTGGCATTACAGACACACCACGTGTGCTCAGCGTACACCCCTACTTGTTACACACACACACATGAACATGCCGCAGTGCACAAACCCAACTTTAACATCAACAATAAACAGAATAAAAAATAAAATAACATTTCTGTTCCTGTAAATGACCTGCTGAGAAGCGCAGAAATGCTGCACTGTTAAAATAGCAATCTGTCAAAGTCAGAGAGCACCTGACTTTTGAAGGGAATGGCAAGTAAAACGCTGATTGGTTTATTTTACGTTACACCCAAAACACATCTATGATTAATTAAAATAATTAGTTTATGCCTTTTGCATGTTTAGAGCCATGCAAGGCCTACTTTTCCCGTTAAGATAGCAAAGACACACTGACATGCTGCTTAATCAAGCTGCACGGTGCACTTTTGACTCCCGTATAGATTGCAAAAATAAAGACCATATATGTTCCTGGAAAATATGTGGTTTGAAGGCATCACAGGAGTTGCCCTAAGATCTCAGCATATTTTCCTGCATCAATGCTGCATCACAGAAGTGTACTGACACAACCCATACCACGAGAGTCTCTGGCTTTTAGACATTTTGCTGACAACAATACAGGTTTCACTGCATGCTGCACACTAAGAAAAGTAAGTACAGATTTGTACCTAAAAGAGTACAAAGCTTGTCGCTGGGGCTGTACCTTATATTGAGGTACAAAAAAGTACCTTTCAGTGAAAGTCCTTTTTTGTACCCATGGTTTTTGTGCCAGTAAAGATTATAAAGATTATAAACATTATCATTAACTGAATATGTGTCAAGAACTTGATGATCCAAAATTCTCTGGCTTTCAAATAAAAAATGTGCAAATAAAATATATATTGTTTATTAGTACAGTGATACAGAATACTGAATGTACCTTTTGGCTGCAGGTTAAATGGTACAAATCTGTACTTATTGCTGTTAGAAATTACTTTATACTTCAGAGGGAACAAATCTGACCCTGTAAAGACCAATACTGTACCTTTGAGGGTACAATTATGAAGAATGTACCTTTGAGTACAAAAACGTACTCATATCGTACCTTGGTTTTTTAGAATGTGGTCCATGCAATATGCCTCTGAGCCCAGAGAACTTGATGCCAGTTTTGGACATGGTTAGGAAGCATTATGCTTTTATTGTGCACAGAATTTTAAGTGGCATTTGTGAATGTAAATGTGTATTGTAATGCTTGCCTATGTGATACCAAACTAAATTATTGATGAATGACATGTTGTTAAATGTTCTCACAGGTGTTCAGTTTTGGCTTGCAAAATTCCTCCCTATTCCTTTAATGATATTACACACTATAGAGGGAAATAAATCCAATCCCCTCCAATCTGTCTTTCAACCTTTTTTAACAAATTTTAATGCAGTTGTTGACCAATTTGAGATCCTCTTTCTATCTTTTTTCATTTACGACTCATTTGCGACTTCCATGGATACTGCTTTTATCCCAAATCATGACAATTCCAATCACCTGCTGACAATATCTGTTTTTATTAAACTGCAAGCCATAGAATGCAGGATTGGATGTATATTAACAAATGAAATGGATTTGACCAAACAAAACCATTTTTTCTCAGGTTGTTGCAGATTGTGCCAGGTTCATGTTTTTTCTGCCAACTTGGGCTTGTTTGAAAATCCAGTAACGGGTGAAAATTAAGGTGTGGCAGAGTGTGTTTTTTTAGGCCTTTTTTTAAAAATGACCACAGCCGATAAAAAAAAAAAGTCACAAAAAAAATCACAATGTAACCAGAAATAACCAGGTGATGAAAGAAAACGTTAAAGAGGAGAGAAGAGAGTTCAGGAGGGGCAAGAACAGAAAAGAGTAAGTAAAAGTCTATTATGTTACTGTTGCTAATTATGTTAATATTAAATGTTCTTGACTGGGATATGAAACTGTTATAAAACACACTAATAAAAAAACAATATAATAATGACTTTAAGATTAATAGCAATACTGATGATAAATTCCTTATAAAAAATACTGAGTCGTACACACATAATTGTTTTTGCCATTTGCTTTGAAGGTGAGGCAGACATACAGCTCTGGAAAAAAATAAGAGAGCACTTAAAAATTATTTTCTCTGATTTTACCAAATTGAAAACCTCTGGAATATAATCAAGATGTATCAGAAGCCATCAAACCAAGCTGAACTGCTTGAATTTTCGCACCAGGAGTAAAGCAGCATAAAGTTATCCAAAAGCAGTGTGTAAGATTGGTGGAGGAGAACATGCCAAGATGCATGAAAACTGTAATTAAAAACCAGGGTTATTTAAGCAAATATTGATTTCTGAACTCTTGAAACTTTATGAATATGAACTTTTCTTTGCATTATTTGAGGTCTGAAAGCTCTGCGTCTTTTTTGTTATTTCAGCCGTTTCTCATGTTCTGTAAATAAATGCTCTAATTGACAATATTTTATTTGGAATTTGGGAGAAATGTTATTCGTAGTTTACAGAATAAATCAACACTGGTCATTTTACTCAAATATATACCTATAAATAGCTAAGTCAGAGAAATTGATTCAGTAACTAAACTGGTCTCTTAATTTTTTCCAGAGTTGTATATTTTGGGCTAGTTTAAGCTTCTGAAGGCCGGGTTTTAGACTGACTTTGGGCTGGATATTTTTGTTGGACCTGGCAACCCTGGATGTAAAACACTGAAGTTGTAGCATCAGTCTGCAGCAGGCAGATAGCACCAGGTTAGCTGAATTAGATAAGATGAATATGTTTTGGATGAATGAGGATTCATTATGTTTCCTTCTGTGCATGCATATTACACTTACATCACTTACTAATTACTGAGATCTGAACCATCACTAACTTAGCAGCAACATCTGCTAACACCAGTTAGCCTGGGTCCATATGCTCTAAAGCTTGAGAGGACAGATTGAGCCATAGCATCTCCCAGATTCTTCCCAACGACTTGTCTTTAACGAGAGCTCTGACAGAGGACCATGCCAGCTATGTCCATATGGAGCTGGTGTACACATGTCCAGAATCCTATGATGCAATCAGCTAAAAACAGGGGTGTGGTCATGCCTTAACCATGAGGACAATAATACAACTAAGATATATGTGAGCATGTGCAAATTTCCCTATGGGTTTCAACCTAGAGCTGATATAGCACTTTATCTGTACACCGGGAAACATGGAATAGTGTCCAAAAGGGATCCTTTGGGACTTGTTTTAGTTAATGTTAATTGGGAGGGAGATACACATGCAGCAGTGTGCAAAGGTTAAGGACCTTGCGGTTGTAAGGTGACCAAATGTGAAAAAGTTCAAGCGGTATAAATATGTTTGCAAGCCACTGTAAACTAACACTTTGTGTGTGGGCACACCTCTCTTCTGGGATAGAGAGAGGCCGAAAGAGGCAGAGCAGGGAGGCAGGAGCAGTGGCCGCAGGAGCAGCGGTGTTAAACGCTTTTAAATATAGGCCGCTGTTCTAAAAGCAAATGAGTGAATCACACAGCAGTGAGGTATTAAAGAGGAAACCTGATGCTGGGCTGGACACGCTGCAGCTGCCGTCCAAACATTCGCCTGAATAGCTGTAAAACACTTTGACAGCACTGTTGACTGCATGTCTAGGTAGATACTTTGTTTTTAAGATGCCAGAGATGGACCGAAATAGAGGATGCACCTGTTTATCCCAAAAAGAATGACAAAAGTTAAAAACTGATCCGGCATGAGAAGGGGCTCGTGGTGGGTTTTGCTGGTTGCTGTTTTGGTGGGAGGCATGCAGTGTATGCCATCACTGAGGATGGTGGGGTGGGGTACCGTGGTGGTGCTGGAGGAGGGGGGGGAGGGGGCAAACCCCTTTTTAGTACCATAGAAAAGCATAGCTTTAGTTCAGCAACACCTTGCTTAACAGAACCAGTGCTGTAGTTTTGCATAAGTGACTGACCTGAGGGCTCATCGAGGCTGAAGGAGATTCTGACTTCAGGTTTGTCAGCAGGCACTCGTCTTGTTGAGGTGATCATTTATTCCTTGAAGAGGGGAGGCACTGATGAACAGACGGACGGATGGACGGGCGGACGCAGAAGGCACAAAGCGTGTTTCCTTTAATACACAGCTGTAATGTGAGATCATTCACCTCTCAGGGGCTATGACTGGATTTCATCATGTGCCCAAAGCTGCATCAGGGATTAAACAATTAGAGGCACAGGCTCTCTGAGCCAGAGAGTGAGGTCACACTTCTCTGGGACTGGTTAGTGTCTTCACACTGACCAAAGTGTTTTAGCAACACACACTGTTTTTATCCATGCAATTAATGTAGCAACAGTAATTATAATAGAATTATATGTATTCTATACATTTCCTTACACACTAAACTTAATGCAGTACATACATTTAAATATGACTGTTCTCATATTAAATTATGTTAGTTATAGCAAACAGCTATATAGAAATATATATATACAGAATAATGCAAAATAATGTGTGAGAGTGTCAAACTAATAATTTAATTAGCTGGCATAGCCTAGAGCTTGCAAACACCCTTTTACAATAGTGGCTAACAAATGAATCTTTTATCTTATTGTCTTATTCTGAGGTAAAATAAGTCTTACCTGGCTTTGGAAATGTATTTCTGAGAAACTTCTTGAAAAAAAAAGTTTTAAGTTTAAAAGATTTAGATAAGCCTCTTTCCATAAACACCAAAACACAACAACAAATGAATCATATCGGCAGCTCTTCAGCAGAAGAGTCAGTGTTTGAGGGTTGCTGTATGTGTGTGTGTGTGTGTGTAAGAGAGAGAGAGAGAGAGAGAGAATGTGTGTGTAAAACAGAGAGGGAGAGAATGTGTGTGTGTGTGTGTGTGTGTGTGTGTGTGTGTGTGTGTGTGTGAGAGAGAGAGAGAGAGAGAGAGAGAGAATGTGTGTCTGCCCACTAGGATCTAACCCTGCTGGGAGTCCCTCAGATGTCGCCACTAAACTGGGCTCTGAGTGACATTAGGCAAGAAAAATGTCCACCGTTAAGATCAGCACAGAGTATCCCAGACACCAAGTGAGTGATGCAAGTGTTTTGAAATTAGGCCATCTCTCTGAAACTGACCCTCATCTTTCTTTCTTTCTTTTTTTTCTTTCTTTCTTCCAAACCTATCATTATTTATTATTTACTTTTTCTTAGGGATGCACCAAAATTATTGGAAAAAGAAATGAAAAAAAAAAGGCAAAAAAAAAAAAAAAACACTTTTGTATTCAGCCAAAAAGTGAAGAGACAGAATAATTTATACTAGAGTTTAAATTGTCTGCCTGTTCCAAACCTGAATTCTGGCTTGGTTGGGTTTAAGAAAATAATTGGTAACCCGGCCTACGTTTTTTAATGCTGTTCTTTTTTGTTTCTAAAGCTATAGCATAGTGCTGGGCAGTATACCGGTTCATATGGTATTCCATACGGCAATTTAAAACCAGTATACATTTTTCACATACCACCATACCACTAGAGGCGCTGTGTAGAAGCACACAGTGTATACTGAGCCCAGTCCCAGTCATGCATAAAAATAAATAAATAAATAAAAATACCGTGATATACCATGAAAATACTGTGATATACATTTTTGGTCATACCGCCCAGCATTAGCGTGATATAGTATATCACAAGCTCCTCCACTCGTCCACAATTGAAGTACAGGCACCTTATATACACTCTGCAAGTGACTAAAACTTGTATAACCAGAATAAACCAGCCTTTACTGTAACTATTACTATTTCCTATAACAGGCCTATGATTTTTCCCTGTTGCACTGTTCATGAACACCATTCTGAACAGATTTCGCTTATGGCCTGCAGGGAGCATGGAAGAAAGTAATGTTCTAAAACATTAGAAAGAGCAGCTCTCAATCAAGTCTCTGGCTTCCTCACCCAAAATGACCTCCTGGACCAGAACCAATCTGGTTTCAAGAAAGGGCACTCTACTGAGACGGCTCTGTTGTCTGTGACAGAAGCGTTAAAAACTGCTAGAGCTGCAGGACAGTCCTCAGTGCTCATTCTGC
This sequence comes from Astyanax mexicanus, assembly GCF_023375975.1. Lineage (NCBI taxonomy): Eukaryota > Metazoa > Chordata > Actinopteri > Characiformes > Acestrorhamphidae > Astyanax > Astyanax mexicanus. Next base: position 36,581,069 of record NC_064427.1, on the reverse strand, counting down.
TGGACCTCTCGGCTGCTTTCGACACAGTCAACCATGACTTCCTCCTAACTATACTCTCGAACATGGGGATCTCAGACAATGCGCTGTCATGGTTCAGATCGTACCTCACTGGGCGCTCGTTCAGGGTGTCATGGCAAGGACGGCTGTCCCCAGCCCACTCGTTACCCACTGGGGTTCCCCAGGGTTCGGTACTGGGACCTCTTCTCTTCTCAATATACACCACCTCTCTAGGTCGGGTTATCCGCTCACATGGTTTTTCCTACCACTGCTTTGCCGACGACACTCAGCTATACCTGTCATTCTTACCTGAAGATCACTCAATCTCTGCACGGATATCACAGTGTCTCTCAGACATATCCTCATGGATGAAGGAGCATCACCTTCACCTGATATCTCAAAGACTGAACTTCTGGTCATACCAGCAAAACCTTCTATTCAACACAACTTTGCCATAACCATCGACTCTCTCTCTCTCTCACCGACAAAGGTTGCTAGGAACCTGGGTGTCATGGTTGATGACCAGCTTCTCTTCACGCACCATGTGGCCTCAGTTGCTCGATCCTGCCGCTTTGCGCTTTACAACATCGGAAAAATTCGACCGTTTCTGACGCAACAGGCCACCCAACTCCTGGTACAAGCTGTGGTAATCTCACGCCTCGACTACTGCAATGCCGTACTAACTGGCCTCCCGGCCTGCGTAGTAAAACCACTACAGATGATTCAGAACGCAGCAGCACGTTTGGTCTTCAACCAGCCAAAACGGGCACATGTCACTCCGCTGCTCATTGAGCTCCACTGGCTACCGGTTGCTGCTCGCATCAAATTCAAAGTGCTTACAATCGCCTACAAGGTGATGACAGTACAGGCTCCTTCCTACCTGTACTCGCTCCTGAAGGCCTACGCTACCTCCCGGCCGCTGCGCTCCTCCAATGAACGTCGCCTCGCTTTGCCAAACATTCACACAAAGCAATCCAGACTGTTCTCATACAGAGTTCCCCAATGGTGGAACAAACTACCTTCTACTACCAGATCAGGAGAATCTCTCACTATCTTTAATAAACTCCTGAAGACAGAGCTCTTCAAAGAGCACTTACTCTCCTAACACCTCTAACAAACTAACTAATTCTAACCTCAGCTCCTTCTTCCTCTCCTTCACTCCTCTATCCTATTATTTCCCTCTGACCTCCTTAAGGCCCTATCTATAGATGCTTTATTTTTAACTTCTATTATTTTTGTACTTAACCTCTTCTATTATTTGCACTTCAATATTGTAAGTCGCTTTGGACAAAAGCGTCTGCCAAATGTAATGTAATGTAATGTAGATAGGGAGCAAATAAACGGCAGGTTCAAGTTCATTTGTACACTCTACTCATATAAAATAAATCAGTTATCATGCTTGGTATCAGTTTAGTCAGTTTGCTACCTTTTCTCAAATGTCTGTTTTCAGCTGAAATACACAATCTCTACATTCATTCATTTCTGTGTCTCAATATGGCTTTTATTTAATGTGGTCCTGTTTAGTTGGCTTCTTGTACTGAAGATGGTAAGTAGCAAAAACTGTTATGAATACCATACAATGGTAAAAAACAAAAAAAGGCAAACTGAATAAAAACCTAAAACAAAACAACATTTGATTTTTTTTATTGTTTAATTTTGTACAGTTTTAGATAAAAAGTTCATTTCAGTGCATTAATACTATTTATTGGCATGCGTTTGAGCAGAATGGACATTTTTTAATTTTGAGCATTTAAAACAATTTAGATTTATTGTAAACAAATTGTATTTAGAACATTTATTTGTACAAATTACAACAACTTTTTTTTCAGAAATCAAATAATGCAAAGAAATATTCCTATATGAACAACACAACACAAATGTTTTGATTTTGAGAGGATTTAATAAACACTAATCACAGCTCACATGTATGGACATCATGTACTCTGACAGACTTTCACATTACTATTGGTTGATATAATGTTGTTCCTAGAACATAAATTCTATAAGCTCAGCTTGATGGAATGACTGTAATGAAATGGCTTTCATATGTGTAGCGATGCTGACTTAAGGAAAAGATTGGAGAGATCTCTTTTTTTTGTACAGCTGTATATACAATAATTGGTGTGACACAGTGTTCATATATTACACAAATTACACAACCTAAAAAAGTTAAATTAAGTTTTAAAATATACCATTCATCCATAGACCACACAGTCTGTACATATAGGATCTATAAGCTGCTGTGGCTTTTTAAATTTATTTATTTATTTTTTTTTGCTCTATCACTGTTACAACTCCTCATCATAATCTTCCTTCTTATTGCAGCAGCTGCTGTTGTTCTGTGGTTTTCTTGTTTCCAGTGAGCAGTTCTTTTATTGGCCACCAGGGGGTGCACAATCTCCCTCAGTGATGAATTACAATAAACTTCACGATACATTACTTGACTAAAAACTTTTCAGGCGTCTTTTTACTTCCAATTCTTACCTTATTACACAATTACAATTACAATTAAGTTCTACTAAGAATAGCTGTGTTATTGCTATTACATTTAAGCTTGTTTTAATTGTTAAATAAAAAACCTTTTTTATCTGGATAGAGTGAATTTAGCATCCCAAACGTTCTTACATTACCATTTTTAACATAACATCATAGTTATTATGGCTTTTAGGAAAACTTTATTTTGGGGAGGGGGGTAGTGCACTATAGGACCCTGTGGCACAGCCTAAGCTTTTGCCCTTAATGGCATTTTCCCCCTTACATTACTTTTACTTTTATACTTTAAATAGTTTTGAAACCAGTACTTTTACACCTTTACTTGAGTAAAACGCTTTAGTTGTAGAATAGTGCAAATTCTACAGAAGTATTTTAAACCCTAGTTTCTGTACTTCTACCTATCGAGAATCAAATAGTATTATTATTATTATTATTATTTTGGATGGGGGTTGTCCAAGTCCAAATTAAAACAAAAATATATAATTTTGCTAACTTTGTATGTCTGGTAAATCAATCCAGACAGAAAACAACTGTAAAGACTGTTGACAGAGGCCGGTAGTTTGGCTAGTTAGATTGATTCGTAGCTCGATTAGTCCTCCTGTATTTCTGAGCCTCCCTCTATCGGTGATCGACCCTCGTCCTGTCTTTCTTAGCCGCACGCTGTTCGGGTTGTGCTGCAGCGGCTCTCATTATCTCCATCAGTTCAGCCTCCGCGGGGCTCTCAGACTCTCAGCATGGCCCTCCACGTCCCCAAAGCGCCGGGCTTCGCCCAGATGTTGAAGGACGGCGCTAAGGTGGGTTTACCGGCTGAAATAGAGGCTGAGCGGAGTGATTATCGGGGCGGGAGCGGCAGCGGCAACGGCAACGCCGCCGGTAGTTAGCCTAGCGTAGCCTAGCTTAGCATAGCTTAGCACAGCGTGCCGAAATACGGATCATGTGGGTGGAGGATTCTAGAACATGAGCTCCAGACTCCCTTAGTTTACTGAGCGCTTTACCCAAAAATCTGCCCTTATTTGGGTAATTTGTGACAAGTGAGCTCTGTTTATTGCAGTGACCGGGACAGAGTCCCGAATACAATAATAATAATAACAACCACCAGTATTTATTATCGTATTAGCCATAAACTAAGCTTTTTTATTCAGCTGCTATCTAACTTAGCCTAGCTAAGCTAGGTTAGCTACTGTTAAGAGCCGATTAGCCCAGTGACAGAAATGTCCATTAACACCAACCAGCTTACTAATCTAACGTTAGTTACATTTTAAAGGCAGTGTGTTGAACTTTTTTTTGTATTCATAATGTTAATTTTATAGTTTATTGTTTTAAAAGGTTCAGCTAGCTAAATGTTCAGTGTAGAGACCCACCCTTTTGCCATAAACATATTGATGCCAAGATCAAAGCAGCTAAGCACATGTAGGTTAGTTAATGTGGCAGATCAATGTTATCAGTCAAGATTTGACTTTATCTTAACCCTCTATGGCATGGTGTTGCCCTAGTGCAAAAAAAAAAAAAAAAAACACTTTTTGGATGATTACAGAAAATACAATAATGAAATATGTGTATGTGCATCAATATCTAATAAAATATATTTAGATATTTAATTTTCTCACTTTAAATCAGTGCTTAAAATTGTTCTCCTAAATAAAATAAATACCACAGAGAAATAACTAATTTTAACTAATGAACTAAACTCATTTCAACAGAGTTTATGGTGACATGTATCACAGACCCTTCAAATGCTGTGTAAAGTTCTTTCCATCACTGAGAGCATAACTACAGGACAGTGCGTGATTGTGTGTTTTATTAATCTGGCTTTATTTACAGAATGTGGATGTGCTGGGATAGTGCTGTACCTTCTGTTAAATTGATTTACAAAGGTGTTCCATTTAAAATCTTTAAGTGTTTTATGCTCTATATAACTCGTCATTAAAATGTAAGTTATGAAATTGTAATTGTTTCGTTTGTTACAGCAGGATTTATTCTTAAATTTTTAAGTCATGTGAGGGAAAAAAAAACATTAATTCGCTGTTAATTGAATTTCAACTTGTCATCAAAATTTTGCTTTTATTGGTTAATTATAATCACAGCAGATTTGAATTCAGTAATTGTGTCATTTTTCTTTGTACAAATTTGTAATATGTGCTGAAAAAACTCTGTCTTTGGCTTCTCTATTCAGCATTATTCAGGTCTCGAGGAAGCCGTTTTCAGAAATATCCAGGCATGCAAGGAGCTGGCACAGACCACAAGAACTGCATACGGACCTAATGGTAAAAAGTGTTTACCTTAATCAAGATGCTAAGCTTCATTGGGAAATTGAACTGCTTTGTATAACTGATTTCAATTTTTTCTTTTCTTATTCTTATGTATTATTTTAGGAATGAACAAAATGGTCATCAACCACTTGGAGAAACTGTTTGTAACCAATGACGCAGCCACCATTCTAAGAGAGCTTGAGGTGAGTTTTGTTCTTGAGACTTAAAATCTACTGATATTCCTTTGATTTAGCTGATTAAACAGTTAAGTTAAGCAGTCCTGTGTGGATCCCCGTTGAAGCTGCTCGGTGTCAGGAAGCTGAAGATACTCATTTAAGGAAGCCTGTGTTCTTGACTCACTCGTCAGCAGCCACTTAGTGCTACAGACCATGCTAAGGGTTCAGCTCAGTCTGGAGAGTTTTTGCTGTTCCTTGCAGCTCATGTTTGGAACTAATGTACCTTGTGGTGGAAAGAAAATAAATGTTTTAACCCCACTATCCACATAATACCACTCTTCTCAGTACATCTTTCAGCCCAATCAATGAGTAGCAGAGCTAGCTCTCCACCTAACACAGTTGAGATAAGCACGAAAACAATTTTCTCTTTTTTTCACCCTGAGCTCCACAGTGCAGTTCTTTACGGGTAATCACGGACTGTCTGAGCTGTACCAAGTTTCCTAGCATCTATGTGGCATTATTGTGGCATTTGGCCCCACCCAAGATCAATATCTGTGATGGGCCAATCGAGCAGAAAAAGAATCACCTAATCCTAAGCGTTGCATTCCCACATTCTTTGTTTAGTCTTCGTCTCGTCTGAACCAAATTGATCTGAAAGGTGCAACAAACCACTATTCAATGCCTAAAGACCAAAAAAAGGTGGCTTCAGTCCAGGTCAATAGAACCATAGACTGGTTCATTTGCATTGTAAAAGCAGTGTCTTGGGTTTATTGGATTTTTTGACTTCTTACCACATATATCCCCATGGCAGTGTCCTAGCGTTAAGCCTCCTTTCCCATGTCACAATGCAGGAAGTTAAGGCAGACCGTTGTCGGCCACTTAATAATAGCAACAACAGAAGAAGATAAAGAATTCGTGCTGTGATTAAATCTGACTCCCCCTTACGTTCACATACATCATGCTGCAGTATAGGCAGAGAGGATTACTCTGGCGATTACTTTACCGACTGTAACTGTAAATCATTATTGATGAACAAAAAAGGACATGAATTAGTTCTGTTACAAACACATAGGTGGGGGATCTCAACAGTATGAATCAAACATTTTTTTAAGGCGCTTAATGAATACATACTGGACCAAACCTATACTATGTGATGCACACAGTGACCTTGCTCTTAGGTGTAAAAAAATCCCTAAATGTGGTGATGACAAACCTGTGTTTTCCTTAACAGGTCCAGCATCCAGCTGCTAAGATGATTGTGATGGCATCCCACATGCAGGAGCAGGAGGTGGGAGATGGAACCAACTTTGTCCTGGTGTTCGCTGGCGCTCTGCTTGAACTGGCAGAGGAGCTTCTGAGAATGGGTCTCTCTGTTTCAGAGGTGAGGGGTTGATGTTTGTTGTTGCATTAATTGTTCGAACCACCAGGCTACTGGTTAAGGAGAGAGAGAGAGTCCCTTGGTTAGAGTTTCTTTTATGCTTATATAAAAACTTATTTATATTTTTTTTATTATTGATGCTCAGGGATTTACTAATTTCTTTTATTTATTTATTTTTTTATTCCTGTCTCGTAGGTCATTGAGGGCTATGAGATGGCCTGCAAAAAGGCCCTGGACATTCTGCCAGACCTGGTCTGCTCATCTGCCAAAAACCTGCATGACTTGGCTGAGGCCACCGCAATGATTCGTACTGCTGTGATGAGCAAACAGTATGGCAACGAGGACTTCCTTGCCGATCTCATCGCACAAGCCTGTGGTAGGCACTGTATTTGATCTTCTATATTGTTGTAGTTCTATATAATAATTGACTTGGCTTCTTTTTTTCTGACCAGTGAAAATTTCATTCTTCTTCTTCTTCTTTACAGTCTCCATTTTTCCTGAGTCTGGCAGTTTCAATGTTGATAATGTCAGAGTGTGTAAGATCTTGGTGAGTTATTCTTTTTGTCTGTAAGGAATAATGTAATGCTTTATTTGTTGGATAATAGTCTTGCTTGTGTTTGGTTATCAGCTGTTTTGCATTCTCACACTGGATATTTGTATACGTAGGGATGTGGACTGAATGCCTCTTCGATGCTCCATGGAATGGTTTTCAAGAAGGAGGTTGAAGGAGACATCACAGCAGTTAAAGATGCCAAGATAGCTGTATTCTCCTGTCCTTTTGACTGCATGGTTACTGAGACCAAGGTGAGCATATTGTGTGTAAATCAAGTTTGTTGCTAGAAGTGTTTTGCAATTAAAAATATTCCCATTTTTCTGTGGCTAATATCAATGCATTTTTACTGTATACAGTAAAGATTAACACATTAAATGCTTGGTTTATTATTTATTTATTAGTCCTAATGCAGAGAATATGAATTATTTGGTCATTGTAGGCAACTTGTTTGGCGGCATCCTACATGGTTCTGTTTAGAGCTTGTGAAAAATATTAACAAGCTGAAACGTGAGCCTGCACAGTGGAATTAATGAATTAAATGAAAATGCAAATGGGCAAAAGCTTTCTTTAATTTAAATTATAATTTTTGGGGGTGTTGCAAAGAATGTGCAAACGTAATGTAGTATACCAAATTGGCGTAGAGTGCATTAAGTATGTAATTTCCATCAGAATTTTGAGCAACTGATTATCAGGTGTTGTGCGGTCATGGAAAAACTTGGAAAAGTCATAAAATATGAAAATAGCAATTTCCAGGCCCGGAGAAGTTTTGAAAAAATAAAAATACCCAGGAAGGTTTGGAAAAGTCATAGAAATTTGGTCTACAAATCTGTGTTTTCGTTTTTGATGAAGAAAATCTGTTTTGAGCTATGTATATCAGCTGAGATTTAATTCAGTAATTTAAGCCTACACAATAGAGCTCTCAGGATCTGACACACATTTTATTATTAATTATAGTCTTGACATTTCGACATTAGTCGACATTTTATCAGATTCATTTTAGACTTACTTTAATCAATTACGATTACAGTTTTTTGTGTTTTTTGGTTTTATTGTCCAAGTCTGCACTAAAGTTTTAAAAAATTGTATGGTTGTAAAAATTTGCCTTGAGGGCATGGAAAAGTCATGACAGAATCATGGAAATGTATTAGTTAAAAAGTGTATGAACTAGGGGTGGGCGATATGGCTCTAAAATAATATCACGATATTTCAGGGTATTTTTGCGATAACGATATACTTGGCGATATAGGAAAACTAAAATAATTCATTAATTTCAGGAATATAGTATAATAGTATAACAGAATAATCATAATGTGGGAAAATAAATAATATAGCATAAAATAATATAGTGCAGCAAATAATATTGCAGAATATTTAGTGCATGCATATAAACTGCAAACTAAAACAATTATACAATAAATACACCTAAAGCTTCACAGTAAATAATAGACTACTTTTAAGACAGAACAGCCCTATTATCACGATATGGATTTTTAATATCATGATATTTCTGTGTCACGATATATTGTATACGATATAATATTGCCCACCCCTAGTATGAACCCTGAATACTTAACCTTTAGGAAAGGTGGGCTAGTACAATATTACACTTTTACAAACACATTTTGAATGGTGCAGAGTACAGTTTATTATTGTTGATTTGTACTTAAAATTCTTTCGAGGTTGGCAGGTCTGTATACAAGTTAGCCAATATCACTGTTTCAGTGTGGCTCAATTCTCAGGTACTGCCTGTCTAACGTGCAAAACTGTTAAGTTTGTTTAAAATATAGGAATCACAGACGTATTGTGAAATCTGTAAGCTTAGCGGTAATTTTTTTTTTCACTTTTGTACTTTTTTCTTATTTTATTGTGAAAGTGGTATTTAATCTTGTCTCCTGAGTAGCTTTAAAAAATCCTACATTTAAAAATCCATGTATCTGGAGATACCCTAAACTTCTGCCAGTAACTTTTGTAATATGAGCTTTACAGCTCTACAACATGCAGCAAAGCAAGGATGATTAACAATCATTGAGATGAAGATGCATTTAGCATATTGAAGTACAGGTGGTTGTCTGTGTGTCTCTCTCTCTCTCTCTCTCTCTCTCTCTCTCTCTCTCTCTCTCTCTCTCTCTCTCTCTCTCTCAGGGCACTGTGTTGATTAAGAACGCTGAGGAGCTGATGAACTTCAGCAAAGGAGAGGAGGACTTGATGGAGGCACAGGTGAAAGCTATTGCTGACGCTGGAGCTAATGTGGTGGTAACCGGGGGCAAAGTGGCAGATATGGCTTTACACTATGCCAACAAGTACCAGCTCATGGTAGTACGGTAAGAAGAGACACTACTGACTACTGACCAACTTTAACTTTTTATTAAAAAGACAAAGTTTAGACACTGTTTTGCATGTGTATAAGTTATCAATCAACATATTTTCTGTGTTCATCATCCAGACTCAACTCCAAATGGGATCTTAGACGGTTATGCAAAACTGTTGGTGCTGTTGCGCTGCCTAGAATGGTAAGTCTGGAGTTTAACTCTCCCTGTATGTTACTGTAGTAATAATGTGAATAAATTATATTATAAATATTTGTTTAGTTTCATGTTAGGTTTATTAGTCTTGTTTACGTTGTTCCAGACTGTTCCTACTCCAGAGGAGATGGGGCACTGTGACAGTGTGTACCTGTCAGAGGTCGGAGATACCCAGGTCGTAGTGTTCAAACATGGTAAGAGTTATTCTGACACATCACTTTGCCTTTTGATGCATTTTGTCGCTATTGTCTCATAAAACACTTTTAAAATGGTATTCAGTTGCATTGTTTGAAAACCAGAGGTCACAATCCTGCTATTGCAGCCCAAAGAATCAATGGGTGAAAGCAAAGTGAGGAGGATATGTCAGTCATTTTTGACTAAAGTTAATCATAAGTGCTTTTTTTTTGCAATTGTGAGTGGTGGGTTGGCTTACCATGCTCTCTGCACAAGTTTTGGCTCTCCAGGCTTTGTCTCTCGTGGGCCAGGAGATACAGATCCTCCACCCAGCCCTTACCAACTATAAATAACAACTAGGTCTGTCACAATAATTACAATAATTGAACATGATCTCAATAATTTTTGATAATCGTGATTTGATATCATCTATTGTGTAATTTTGTTTGTTTGTTCATATATATAACAGTAAACAGTATTTTAGCCAGTCATGCTTCAACAACTGTGACTCCATACAAACAGTTTGGACTAAAGTAGGTGAAGAAATAAGTATATAATTCCTAAAATAATTATAATAAATTATTAATTAAAAGTGTGTTTTCTTCAAAAAGTGTATAATTGCTTTTTTAAGCTATTTTGTCATCATTATGTCAGTGGCATTTAAAAGTCTTAAAATTACAAAAATATTGTGTATTTCAGTGATATAATAATCGTCCAAAAAAAAACAGATTTTCAATAAAGTAGTGGAGTGAAAAGTAAGATGTTTCCATTTAAATGCAGCCAAATTAAAGTGAAAAGTCACCCAAAATCTAGAGCATCTGTTTTAGTATAGTAATTTATTACATTTTCTTTGTTACTGTCCGCTTAAACAATCATCATATCACTCTAGTATGCCTAAATAAACAAGTGATTAATTGAGAGATAAAACACAGTACACTTGGAAAACTACAGCGTTTGAGGTGCATTTTTCCTTGTTTATACATTCAAGAAATAAAAAGAAGAAAAGGTCTTCTTTATTTGTTTTCATTCCATTTTTTTTTTCTTTATCGAAACGTGAATTTAAACTATTTGCTAGCAAAGTGCATCATTCCACCATTTCTTTTGACGGTAGAAACTGGCTTTTTTCCTGCATAGTCAGTTCTCTGATGAATAGAGCAGTGGTACCTGAACAAAAAGTATTCTTTCTAAATTACAGAGAAAGAAGATGGTGCCATCTCTACACTTGTGATTAGAGGGTCCACAGACAATCTGATGGATGACATCGAAAGAGCCATTGATGATGGAGTAAACACCTTCAAGGTTCTTGTCAGGGTAAGTACAGTAAATTTATAAGGTTGCATTTTACATATTTTACTCAACTCTTTAATGCACAGTGCTTTACTAATATATGATAATGTTGGATTACTGATTTCTAGAGAAATCTGGTTAAAACTTGCAGTAGTTTTGCACAGATTAGTTGTCTTATTCATACTAAATACATTATGTTCTCCATATTGCTTTCAGAATGCAGTAGAAGGCCTCTACTCATTATATTTTTTTTTCTGTTTTCTAGGACAAGCGATTGTGTCCTGGTGCCGGGGCTACAGAGATTGAACTGGCTAAACAGATTATGTCCTATGGAGAGGTAGGACAAAAACAGCTTTTAAAAATTAATTAATGGTGTTCTTATTTTGTGCGCTGGGCAGATGGGTTTGTGTGAAACATATTGAAATGCTTGTCTCTAATTTATGAGTCAAAAACCCTCAGTTACAGATCAGAAAATGGTCATCTTTACTGCATTCCCTTTATTTACCGGTCAGCAGTTGTCATTTTAATATAATAAGATCCTAAAAGATAATAAGGTCGATATGGGCAAAATTAACATCACAGTATATTTCTTAATTTTGCTTTGTGAGATATATAAATGTAACCTTGTAAAAAAGGCCACGATGTGCAGTTTTGGAGCTATTATGATGCATAGTGATAGATTCTTTAAAAAATTGTATTATATAAAAATTTTGCTACATATGATTACATTTTTAACAAGATTTTAACAATGTCTGTAATAGAATGTATAGTTGGGTCAGTGGTTTTTAAGTAGTCATGATATTCTCTATGCGAATAAAAAAAAAATGTATCGCAGTACAATAAAAATATTGATATGTTGTCCAGATCTATCTGAGATTTAAAGCCATATTGCCAAGGCAACCTTATGGTCTTTTTTTTTTATCACTATCTGTAGAAACCACATTTATGAGACTTGTTGGTGCAACCTATAAGAACCAAGTGTGCAGGAAGGGGGTCTAATGTCATGCATGTGTTCATGTTTGGGCTATTTCCAGGAGTGATTTAATACTTATCTTTTGTATGGGATAATGTTAGCTCTGTTAAGTTTAAATTACAAAAAAATCAAAAGTGAAATTAAACTTTGACCATAGAATTGAAAATATAAATTCACCTGGAAATGGCAGTGTGCATGTACAACATCACTATGGATCATTATGCACAAAGCTCAGCTAATATTGTTACATCCCTGTTATATTTATCTCTTAACCCCCCTAGACCTGTATGAAAGCCCACATTTTATTCAGCTTAATAACTATATTACTGCCATAATTAACATCAGTTTCATACTGTGATTCTTGTCAAGAAATGCCAAATTAAAAGTTTGCCATAAAAATAAATCAGTTGTTTGCGTATTTGGATTAATACCTGATATTTATAAGCATAGGCATCAAGGAGAGGGTGCTCTTTTTCTAACTGTGGCCTTTGCTATGATTTTCCAGTCTTGCCCAGGTCTGGAGCAGTATGCCATCAAGAAGTTTGCTGAGGCTTTTGAGGCTGTGCCACGGGCGTTGGCAGAGAACTCTGGTGTGAAGGGCAATGAGCTGATCTCCAAATTGTATGCAGTGCATCATGATGGCAACAAAAACATGGGCTTTGATATTGAGGTAAGTGTTGTTACTGTCAGCAGTGAATAATTGAATAAAAATAACATTTTAAATATTATAGGCTATAATTTTTTTTTGCTGTTTTATCCTTCCTTTCATAGGGTGAAGGGCCAGTGGTGAAGGACATGCTTGAGGCAGGCATTCTGGATCCTTACCTGGTCAAATACTGGGGCATCAAACTGGCCACTAACGCTGCCATCACCGTTCTCCGGGTCGATCAGGTCAGCAGTTACTTCACACTGAACTTAATATGGTCATCAGCAATGTTAACTGTTAATCTGGACTGGGTTTGCCAAAAGCTTCAGAGTAATGAAGAATAAATGGTCGAGTGAGCATCACATTTTAACACTCTCTCGACCAGCCCTGATGATCTTACCACTAAGAAGCTTTTGGAAACCCTCTTTTTCTGAGGGCCTGTAGAGGTGTGTATCAGCAGATTGTTTTCAGGTTTTAACATGGTGATGTACGTGATGTGTATCAGATCATTATGGCGAAACCAGCAGGGGGCCCCAAAGCTCCCAAACAGCAAGGCCACTGGGACAAAGATGGATGGGACGAGGAGCCTGATAAATTTGACACACATCATTGATAAGAAACCCCAAATATGGGACAGGTGCTTCATTATGTTTTCGTGTGCCTAACCACTCAAGTGTGGAGTGTGCTGGATGGGAATGCATGAACAACACTTACTTGTCTTTTTAATACCAACAGCGATATGGTGGGACTGTGGACACCTGGGTGTTTTGAGCATCTATTTACAAATAATTTCAGATATAAAACTGTGTCTCCTTTTTTGCTTATAAGTTAGTTTTCTGTCTGTGACTCAAACACTTGTTCGATTTATGGGTGTGGCTTAAAGGACCATTTAATGCTGCAATTTTCTGTAGTAAGTCATAACATGATTAGGATGCATTATCAGGTATTAAGGAAACCTGTTGAGTTTAAGCATTGGCATCCCTTGAGAGCAGCCATGGAAACGAGTGAGCTGGCTATTTTTGTGCTGAACAGGTAATCACTGAGCTTCAGTAAAGTTGCTACTAAAGCTGGGCAATATATTGCTACCACTTGCATAGTAGATTAGCTACAGAGTAAGACTTGTCAATGCTTGCCACTGTGTATCAATCTGGCAGTGTTTGGAAATTGTATTCCTGGAGCCATTGCACAGACTCGCTCTAATTTTATTATTGATTGCTCCTTTAAGCATCTAGTGATGACTTGCGTCAGTGGTTGCCAACTCAAAATTCAAGTCAGGAAGAGCATGAGAAATGAGAATTTACAGGGCAGAAGGTCCTCCTCTCCCAGGACTAGGTTTGGGAACCCCTGTTCTATGTGATGGGTTCTGGTTTGTTAATTTACGAGCAGTCAGTCATGTATTCATGTCTGACTCATGTAGTCATGTCATGTATTCATAGATGCTATTCTTCTATTTTTATGTAGGCGTCACATTTGATGTGAGGGGAAACTGAAAGCTCTGTAGAAGAAATCATGACTTAATTAAGACTGCACTATAAATACATAAAGAATGCAGTTGGACTGATCTTGTTGGAACAATAGGCATACACGTGACCTTGTTATTGAGCAGGGCACTCCTCATACTTGGGTTGCTTGGTTTGATACTTGAATAACATTTTACTAACTATGTTTGTCACTGTGCACCAAACCCTTTTAATCACATTGTTTTTTTTAAATGGAGAATTGACACTGTAAGAAAAGTGCATGTTGCATGCTCTGAAGCACATTTTTTATGGTATGTTTTATGGTAAGTCTTGGCACTAGCATCCACTTGGATTTACTTCACTAAAAAAGAAAGAAAAGGTGAACGTTTCCTTTTTTTGGCATGATCTGACAATGTGTTTCTTGTCCCTGCAGATCATCATGGCCAAGCCGGCTGGTGGACCCAGAGCGCCACCTGAGAAGAAGGACTGGGATGAGGACGAATGAGCTAGCCTTGCGTAGACGCCTGTTTATCTGGCGTTTCCTTTTCCACGTTATGACCTTTTTATTTAATATGAACACCTTGTTTTGTATTTTTGTTTTCTTTAGCACAAGCTTTGGAATAATTGTAAGTTCAGAAGTGGATGGCTCTGTAGTTTCTGTGGTCCCAATAAAAGGCACTTGAGCTGTCAAGTATCTGTCAAAGATGATCCGTTTCTCTTCAATTTGCCTTTGCCAAAGTTAGGAATAATTACTTAAAATTGTATTTAGTGGATGCTTTTATCCAAAGTGACTTACAAATGAGGTACATGACTAGTAGAGGACTTAAAAAAATAAAATAAAACCATTTATCATGGCCTAAAGAAGACCAAAGGGGTAATATAAGAATAAAGAAAGAAAGAAGGAGGGGGGGGGGGATGCAAGGAATGCGGTTAGAAGTAGTTAGTTAGTTAGAGTAGAGGTGTTAGGAGAGTGAGTGTTCTTTAAAGAGCTCTGTCTTTAGGAGTTTCTTAAAGGTAGCGAGGGATACTCCTGATCCGGTAGTAGAAGGTAGTTAGTTAGAGGTGTTAGGAGAGTAAGTGCTCTTTGAAGAGCTCTGTCTTCAGGAGTTTATTAAAGATAGTGAGAGATTCTCCTGATCTGGTAGTAGAAGGTAGTTAGTTAGAGGTGTTAGGAGAGTAAGTGCTCTTTGAAGAGCTCTGTCTTCAGGAGTTTATTAAAGATAGTGAGAGATTCTCCTGATCCGGTAGTAGAAGGTAGTTAGTTAGAGGTGTTAGAGTAAGTGCTCTTTGAAGAGCTCTGTCTTCAGGAGTTTGTTAAAGATTCTCCTGATCTGGTAGTAGAAGGTAGTTAGTTAGAGGTGTTAGGAGAGTAAGTGCTCTTTGAAGAGCTCTGTCTTCAGGAGTTTATTAAAGATAGTGAGAGATTCTCCTGATCTGGTAGTGGAAGGTAGTTTATTTTACCATCGGGGAACTCTGTATGAGAACAGTCTGATTGCTTTGTGTGAGTGTTAGGAAATGTAGGCAGCGTTCACTGGAGGAGCACAGCTGTCTGGATGATAAAAGACTTTAGGAACATTTCTAAATTAGGTCAATTGCTTCTAAGCAATTAGGAGAAATTCACCTACTGTATGTGTGACCCATTCTAGAGGGTGATTTTTAGGATAAGATTTGAGTCATCTGTCAACTAATCTTTTAAAACTATTGAAAGCATTAACAGAGATTGACATCACTGGGTGCAAGATGTATGTATTAGATGTGAATGTTTTTGCAGCTTCAAATTAGTTAAACACAACATATTGTTCAGAATGTAGCTATTTTATGCAGTTGATTTTAGAACTGGTAGAAATTGATAAAATTCATTTAAAATTAGAAAGTTCATTGTATAAATTCTATCTAAAATGTACATTATTGTTGCTGTTATTATTAATAATGAAAGCTGGTTTAAAGACATGTTAAACATGTAGAAACAACGTTTAGACTTAGAAGATTAGAAAATATGGGGACTTTTATTGTTTTCTACCTCATTTTTTAGTTTAGTCAAAATGTATTAGTGTAAAAGTGTTAGATTATGTAGAAATATAATTCCCTATGTTGGTTATTAAAGCTCTTATGAAATCACAAACAAATCAATTTATAACCAGCTTAGTGACGCCCAGACTCGGGGGCGCGCACTGCTGCCCGAGAGCGCCGGTGATGGGAATTCGATTCTTTAAAATGATTTGGTTCAGTGAATCGAATCTCAGGAGCAAAGATTCATTGGTGCAAAGGTCCTGTACACACAGAGCAATTTCGGTGTGTTTTTTGTTCTAATGGCAATAAATGGATGAGAATACGTGCATAAGGATTAAAGAGTCATTTTTATTGTTATAAAATCCTTGACTGGTTTAATCACCAGCTATTTATCCAAACTCGACTCGATTCACTCAACAAAGGGAGAGTGTTTAATAGTGAGCAACATGTTCTCAGAGTGTGATATTGTCAAAACGAGCTACCCTAGTGTATATTCAAAGGTGAAAATACACAAAAAAGTAACGTTGCCGTATTAGAAAATGCTCCCGACAGAAGTAGTCATGGTAGGATGTTAGGATGGGCTAAAATACTGTATCAGATAAAGTTAAGGTCATTTAGGTGATTAGAAACGTTTATTATTTTTTTTTCATTCTTTTGTAATTTACAGTTTTCTAACATTCAAGCAGGTGCTTTAATGCGACCAAGAAAACGGATTTAACAAAAAATGGGTTTGCGCATGCGCAGTGCTGTTAAGAAGCACATATGGACGGGTAGTATAACTCGACAAAACACCTGGAAAGTTCATTTGCGTTAAAAATAGGGCAAGACAATATTGTGGAAAAAACACTTGATGATAAAATGAGTGATTCGAAATTAATTATTTTTTTTATTTGTAAGTAGACATAACCATTTAAAGTGATATGCAAGTTCTTGTATCCTTGTATCCACGGTGTATACAAGGAAAAATAACCTCCTCGTATTTCAGATAAGGAAAAGAGTAAAATATGTAAATCACTGCCACATAAACCATTCTTTAGAGGTTTATGACAGAAGCAAATATATCTTTCTACTGAGATTCCTTGTATTTCAGTTAAGGAAAGGAGTAAATTATGAAATTACTGCCACTGGCAGCTTCTATATGTAAGTATGTACAATCCTGATTATCCCATTTGGAATATCGCATTAAAACAGTAATTCGATTAATCAAATTAATTCGATTAGCTATTGTTAAAATCATAATAAACAAACCACATGTTGCACATGATTCAGTTGACTCAACCTTTTGAATCAGCTGAATTGAATCCCAGGAAAGATCCGATTCATTAGGTCGGTTCGTGGATTCGCGAGTGTGGAGTCCCAAGTCTTCAGTAAACATGGCCGCTCTCAGCAAGTCCATACCGCACAGCTGCTATGAGATTGGCCACACTTGGAGTACATCATGTCCTCTCTCAACACTGCAGGTGACAGCCGGCGCCCTGGAGGTCTCGTTCAAGATCTACGCGCCGCTGTATCTTGTGAGTGTTTTTTTTCTGCAGGGTTTTACTGTATTTATATAGAGGAGGACACAGTGAGACAGGCAGAGGGGCTGGGGTTCAGTCTGTGGAGCCGCTACACAGCTAGCTTTAGGTTAGCCTAGCCTAACTAACGTTAATTAACTAGCTAACAACTTCAGCATCGATATAACAGAGTCATACCTGTAATAAGCAGCTCTTTAATAAAGAAAAACTGACGTCTTTGCACTTTTCCTTCATTATTCCAACCCGTCCGAACCGATTTAGCTTGTCTTTAGTGTAATGACTAGCTTCGGGCAATCCAGCTGCAGAAGGTAAAAAAAATCCACCCCGGGACTTTGTTCCCAATGCCTGAGCTTCAAAAGCCTGCGTTGTGCTGCAAGCAGAGCCGCTACGGCAGTTGGAACAAAATCCTGGGGTGGATTTGTAGTTTCTGGGCCTAGATTGCCCAACTCTAGTTCTAATAATGGTCTGACGCTTGTAGTTAGCTAGGTTACTGTTATCTGTTGTCTAATTCAGTAAACGGTTAGCTCTATATAACTATCTTAGCTATCTATCTACCACCACAACAAATAACAGTTAGCTAGCTAGCTAACCTAGCTAACTAAGCTAGTTCTCAAGGTTGGCTAGCTAATTAGGTAAGCTAACTTTATTAAGTGAATAAAGGTCGCTATTATCCAGCCAAACTGCAATTTGTGACCTAACTATTTGTCCTTATAAAGCAGTGTCCTTGGCTTTATTAACTAAGTAGCAAGCTGTCTTAACGCTATGTTGCCTAAATTTGTGTTTATAGCATAGTAGTTATAACTTCACAGTTTCGATGGTTATTTACACAAGATAGCAATGTAACGCTAACTAGTTATCTAGCTAACGTTAGTTGGCTAGACAGTGTAAAACGGAAGTTCTTTCATTAATCTCGTGAGAACATAATGAAACATTGATAAAGGAAGCTCTTAACATTTATTAATTAGCTAATTTACACACTGTTTACTTTTTTCTTTTTACCGGGTCCCGTGTTATATTATTGCATTGTGCATTTTTTAATAAACTAGCATGCATGCGTTGAGCACGACCTGAAGAAATGTTCTTGAGATCTTTGAACCGTGTTAAAGTCAGGCTGTTTCTCAGTCTGCTAACTAGATAATACTGTCGGAGGATTAGGAAAGAAGTGCACTAACGGTTAATGAGCTATCTGTCTAATTAGGCTCTGTCTGCTTGTCCATTGGTCCTGCACAATGACGTGATGGTAACCTGATGTTTGTAGCTTGCAGGCTTCTTTTGTGGTGAGGGGCGGGCACTGCTCCATATGGACTCCATATTACTGTAGGACAGCTCCTCTAGGCTACAGTACATGTGCTGACTACCACCTTAACCGTTCATTTAAGTGCTAATCTACATCAGTCTTGGAGCTTGTTAGAAAAACAAATTATACTTTAGCTGTAATTGAATCACATTTATGTCATGCATGTAATGTACAGTGCTGTGAAAAAGTACCCTCTACAGATTTTTGCTTTTTTTTTTTTACTTACATATTTTCAGATTACGAAACACACTTAATATCAGACAAAGATAACCTTAGTCAATATAAACAGTCTAAAAATGATAGTTTAATTTATTAAGGAAAAAAAAGTATATCCAAAGGGTTTGCCCCTGAACCTAATAAACTTGGTTGTGCCATTCTTGGCAGCAACAACTGCAATCAAGCTTTACCAATAAATGGCAATGCGAATTTTGGACCACTCTTCTTCTTTGCAGAATTTCATTTAATTCAGCCACAATAGAGAGTTTTTTTTTTTTTTTTGCATCAACAGCCTGTTTAAAATCATGCCACAGCATTTCTATCTGACTTTGTCTAGGCCACTTCAAAACCTTTCTTTATTTTTATTTTTTTTAACATAGGGCCAGTTTGGTTTGGATTGCTTTTTTCCCTTAATAAATTAAACCCTTTTTTAAAAACTGCTTTTTGGTTTTACTCAGGTTATCCATGTCTGATATTAAAGTTTAATATTCTGATATTAAAATAGTTTGACAAAAAAAGCAAAAATAAAATAAATCTGTAGGGGGGAAATAATTTCTCATGGCACTGTTTATGGCCATCTGTAGAGTATAATCAAAATTCCAGGGACAACTTTGTCCTGCAACCTGGGTTGCTGAATATTAGTACGATTATTCATTCTATTAACGTTGGTCATGTCAATAGAATTAAAAATGTGTACGAAAAACCCTGAAATCTAATATGTTTGCATTAGATTGACATATTAGAGTTATGATCATATACTGTATATCCCTATATTGGCTACAGAAGGGCAACCCAAAGTTAGCCCTGCAGGCCAAAGGGCATTTTGATTTGACTGGGCAGATAGTTACCTTTCACCCAGTAAGACAACAAACATATTTAAAATATATTGTTGTGTAGTTTTATATCTTGTTTTTTAGACCGTCAGTCTACCACAAACATAAAGACATAAAAGTTGAGCACCACTTGGCACCAAAAATGCCCTTTACTCTAAAAACTCTTGATCTCAGACGCTGTAAGAAACGAGGGCCAGTGCTGTATCTGATATCTAGATACAAATATACAAAACACCAAATACCTTGTTACAAACAAGACACACTGCATAGATAGGATTGCATAAATGCAACTGCAACAAGAGATGTTCATATAAATACGCCACAATCAGCTGTTCTAATGTTTCCGGGTCGTTTTCTGTTCCAGTAGGAACAAGCAAGGTAAAAAAACATGCCTAAAACCATTCATAAATGTGAAAATAAAGTAACACAAGCTCATGAACTTCTTCCCAGATTGCTGCCATCCTAAGAAGAAGGAAAAAAGACTACTACAAGAAGAGGCTAATCCCTGAGATCCTGCAGTCTACATCCTTTCTGACTGCAAATGGAGGCCTGTACATTGCCTTTTTCTGCATACTTAGGTAAGAGCAGTTCTTGTCACACTCTGCACGTATGACGTTTCTGCAAACAGACATGAAAGACAGTTGGATGGCCAACCTTTTGTAACAGCACTCTTATCAGCTGGTTAAAGTCCGGGGATAGTATACTCAATCCTAAAGACTGACGCAAGATTGAACTTTATGATTGGGTTTATGGTGGCTTAAATCTGAGGAAATTGTAGAAAGTGTTTTAGTATATTCAAGCACTTTGCTTTTTAATTCACTGATGTAATGGACACAGAATAATCTGTCCACATGCACTGATATGGAAGTTGTGGGTCATCTGGGGTTTTTATTTACAGTGTAGTGGGTGCTTTTGTTATTACAATTATTATTAAGAAAGTGAAAGCATTTAGGAAGCAGATCCACTCAGCTCTGAAGTGCCAGACCACATATATAATGTTACATGGCCTTGTCACTGAGTGCTGAGGTGCATAGTGTGTAGCTGGGTGGAACTATAACATCAGCTGGGGGACCTTTTATGGATTTTTGTGAATATATGGTCAGTTACCAAGACCTAGAGTAAGCCTGGTCATAGACTAAATAGTTTTCTTTTTTTATGTAAAATCTCTATTTAAAATATGTTGTCTAATACTAGGCTTAATCTCTGGGAGACCCCAGACAAGTATCCAATATTTATCTAATTATGGATATAATCAAATGCTATTTCATACAAATGTTTTGTTCTGTTTTACAGTATTTTTTATATAGTAACTAATATTATTGGTACCGTGCCTGAAACTGACAGAACAGTGCCTATTATGTTATTTGTGTACCATAATGTTCACGCTATAAGGCGCTGGTTTGTCCAATGTAGCTTTTTTTCAAGGTAGCGCAGGCTACAGTCTGATATACTTGCATCTGACCAGCGAAAGAGCTAGCTAGCTCTTAGTGTGGTTAGCGCCTAATGCTAATGCTGCTCCAGCAGTGCCATCTGGGGTTTGCAGCAGGCTACAGGCCGATAATACTTGTCTCTGAACAGCAAAAGAGCTAGCTCTTAGCATGGTAAGCGGCTAATGCTAATACTGCTCCAGCAGTGTTTTTAAAGATGCCAAAAGCAATTGTCCTTTGCTCACTCTGAGGCTGAAGCTGCTGCAGGTGTAAGATGTGGAACTGGAATCTGCACCTGTATGGCAGATTTATGGTCCAGCACAAACTGCAAACTTAAATCTGGATCGATGCGGTCCCATCTCTGCTTCATAGCTTAATCATTTTTTTGTGTGAGCTGAGTGAGCAGCAACTCCCCTCATTTTAGTTGTTTCAGTACAGACAAAATTGTGTGTCAAGCTTTATAAAGATCTTTGCATTGAATCATCAGGTTCACTTCCTCCTCATTTTGTTGTCTTCTTCCTTCTCTCTTGCAGGAAGCTTTTGGGTGGTTTCAACTCCTGGTCTGCAGGCTTTGGAGCTGCACTGCCCGCTTCATACATTGCTATTCTCATAGAGCGCAAAAGCAGGTTAGTTTTAGACCCTATTAATGCTGGAGGGTATGACCAAAAATGCATATCACTGAATTTTGCAAGATTCTGACGGTATTTATTATTATTATTATTATTATTATTATTATTATTATTATTATTATTATTATTATTATTATTATTATTATTATTTATAGTTTTTTTGCATGACTAGGTTTAAATACAGGACTGTGACTTACTGTACTGTTAGGAGTACATATAATATCAAACATTAACACTTTCAATTAAGACTTTGATTACTATTGTGTTTACATTGTTCCACAAAATTACACAATATATGAAATAATCAGACTTCATTAGCAGAAAAAATATAATGTAAACAATAGACCTTAAAATGAGAGATGCTTACCTTTACAAATATTTTAAATAGTTCCAGAAACACTATAAATGCACCTAAAATACTCATAATGTAAGTATTGAGATATTTCTCAAAATATATATTGCACAAGTAAAACACAAGTTTAATATCAATTTACAATATATTATTATTGAAGCCATTAGAGGCATTATTGTATTTAAGAAGCTGTTTATTTAATTTGGAATACAAAATACATTCAGTTCAGTGTGCATTAATATTATCCTTCAAGCTACAATATTATTATATTTATAAGGGCTATAGTTACTCATATTGCAAGGAGCAGCAGCAGCAGCAGAAGCTCCAGGAGTTCTGTTCTCATGTTTCTCCAGACAGGACAGCGTTTGACTCCACAGAACTAAACTGCCCTCGCTACAGTGTATTAGCTTATGCTATCTTGCTAGGGTTAGCTAGCGAGCTCTGCTAGTCTGCTTCTTTGGCAGTGCTGTTCTACACAGTGCTCTGCCTTTAGCGGTGTGGCGGTATGTGAAAAATGCATACTGGTTCTAATTTCCCCTCCGGTATACCTTATAAACCCGTATAACGCCCAACACTAGCCCCTATATAGTAAACCATTACATGTTCTTAAAAAAAAAAAGTAAAAGCAATCACTGTATAAATGCGGACATTTATTCCCATCGCTGTTAGATCTGATTGACTCTTTAAATTAAATCTAACTGTACTTTTACTGTGTAGAGAACTTTACAGTTGGCTATGTATTAGATTTTTTAAATAAAGTAATATTTGATGAGATTTTATGTGTCTGTCTTTGTTCAGGAGAGGACTTCTAACAATATATATGGCAAATCTGGTAAGACCATTAAGGAATACCTTTTGGGGGGCAATCAGCCTGTCTAGGCATGCTTGCTATGTGAAATTAGCTCCTTTAGAGAGATGCTAGGCTAACAGATTGATTTGATTTATTCTAGAAATTAGTATATCTTCAGTTTATAAAAACAAAACAAAACCAGACTTTCCTCTCCACAGAAAGTAGTATCATTCTGCACACTGTGGTCCAGTTTAAATAGTGTCACAAAGCAAGAGCTTGCACAGCTGACATTTACATAAAGTATACTTGTTTTACTAGATATATTTCAGCTTGCTTAAAAGTAACAGTTAAAGCAGTTGTGCTTTTTATAGCCAGATATATTTATTCTTAAAACATTCTTTTTCCTGGCCACAGCAGCTTTTGCTGCTTACCTGAGCAAAAGTAGTAAGTTTTACAGAAAGGTCTGTAAAACTTACAAAGTGTCACTTTACCTTCATGAGTTCCCTGTAATATACACTCACTGCAACCAGCCATTAACATTTGCGAGGGAAGTGTTTCAACTTTGTTTTTAAGCTTGTCTCAATCATAGATGTGCTTTCTCTCTTTCAGGCCACTGAGACAATATTCCGGATGGCTGTCTCGCGAGGCTATGTTAATCCTCTAAAACATGGAGAGGTACAGTCACTTTTTAATATTTTAATGGATCTTTCAGTTTAACAGTGCTGTTTAAAAGGGTTTATCCCACCTCAACACCCCAATTAAAAGGGTCAATTAAAAAAAACACCCAATTAAAAAAATCCACTTGTACCAGGACAACACAAACTAACACACAAGCATTTTAGTGTCACTGCAGTGCTGAAAATGACCCACCACCCAAATAATAACTGATCTGTGGAGTCCTGACAGTGAGTGTAGAAATTAGGACGTGGTTTTAATATTCTAATATGACCAGATTACATGCCATCTCATAACAAAGTGAATGCTACAAACATGGCAAGCAATGCCAGCATGGATATTCATCTTTAGGCTATTACATGACAGTAACAGCTGAACTCATAAACAGTGTTTTTGTTATTTAATCTGTCTCACTGAGCCTCTTGTCTTTCAGGTTCTACTCTTCTGCCTGACTGCATCACTTTACATGTTTTTCTTCAGGTTAGTGGGATGTTCATTATATGTGTAAACTGTGTTTTTTTTCCCTTTTAAACAAGTATTTAAATTTTATGGATTCAAATAATTGTAAGTGAAATATTGTGTAACTTGATTTGCACACATTGTCAAAGAAAAGGTTGCAAAAGTAATTACACCCAGAAAAAGAGTGTCCATTGGTCATATTTATTGAGCTCCACACAAAAAATGAGTATGTAACACAACATACCAAAGCTTCCTAATAGTGTTCTCTGATAATGCATCCCATGCAGCATGAAAGTTCTTAAACAGTTTCCACAGATTTTGCACTTGAGTGGACTTTTGATTACACACTCAATAGCATCCCACACGTTTTTAATCAGCAATTGAATCAGGTCTGGTGATGCACTTGGCCATAGCACAGTATCTGTGTCTTCAAGACAAGCTCTTGAAATGGCAGCAGTATGTGGACGAGCATTGTCCTGTTGTAGTAGCAGTGTGTAGTGCCACTTTAAATAATACATTTTCCTGATTACTTTCATTTACACACCATTTTACTTGACCTACTATCCTTATCTTTGACAGTGTTGTGTCACGGGCCCCATTTTCCTGCGCTCTTACTGCGCACTCTCTCCATTTTAGACTCTTTGGCCCGTTTTTCTGCGCTATAACTGTGCACTAGGGTTGCAACGGTATGAGATTTTCACGGTATGATAACCGTCTCGGAAAATACCGCGGTATCACGGTTATCACGGTATCACAGTTTGTTACATATATTATTAAACTGACCCTTAAAGAAATTACAACAAAGTTTTTTTGTTCAATTAACTATTTATTGTAGAAACTACACCATCAGGTGAAGGAAACCATGTTTTTCCACTACTCCTAAGGGCATTAAGAGTGTATATATATATATAAAAAAAAGTTGGTATATAACCAGATACTGCAGAAAGAGGGGATTTATTTCTCACAATAGAGATTTCTATTTTAAGGCTTTCACACCTTAAAACCTTCAACATATGAAAAACAGGCACGTCAGAATTAGAAAATTAACGCATGTAAATGAATGGTCTTTCACATCCAGTCCGGCCAGGACCTTTACACGGACACGTGAATCCATCGTAGCACGCACTTCACGCCTGTACCTGCGTGCCCAAATTTCGGATAACTCAGCGCTTTTGCGGGCGCTTACCGCATGGGTTGTGCACGACTACAAAGAAGTTTTATTTAGGTTATTTAGGTAAAATTATAAACTGAACACATACTTTGCGCTGCACAGCGGGGTGGTGTTCTCGGAGATGGGAGAACAGGTTTGATGTATTTCCTCCTTTAGCTGTGACTACGGCCACATTGATTACAAGCTTGTTGATTACAAGATTACAAGTCTGTTTTCAGGCTGTTTGAATGAGCGAAATATGATCAGAATTATGTTAATTAACACTAACATAGAAGCATAGAACTATTATTTAATAAAAATGATTTTTAAGAACAGCTAAACACAGTGCGGAGAAGTTCACGTGCGAGAGAGAGAGACACAGAGAGAGAGAGAGATTTGCGTGTTCTGATGTGAGCTACTCACAGGTAAAGGTTCTCTTTTATCTCCTCGTGCTCATTTTAGTCCAATTCATAATTCTGCAGTTTCTCAGTGTTTTCTGTCGTGTTTTGCGGCTAGCGCGAGCGCTTACAACTAACACCGCGGACCGCGAGGTGCAGCCGCGCTGCCGCTGTTATGCCGAATCCGACTCCCTGCTCAATCCGACTCCCGCTTCGCGGACAGAATCGGCACAACACCTCCCGCTGTAGAACTGCGGGAGTGAAAACAGAGCTTATAAATAAGTTAGTTAAGTTTCACTTTCAGTTTTCGTTATTTGGTTCGTTTTCATTAACAATAATAATTGGTTACTTAGCATTAACATTGTGACTATCACACCAGAGCTTTATTTAAAAATAAAATATATAATTAAAAAACAGATGCCTACATCTCAGACTATTTTCTGGAGCCCAACCCGACCCGGCCCGAGGAATGTGGTGGGAAATCTCGGCCCGAACGGACCCGATTTCGGGTCGGTCCTCGGGTCAGGTCTGGTTCGGGCAGAGAATCTAAGCTCTAGTCTGATGCACTTTCTGCCGTTCTCACCACTGTGTGCTGAGTAGCTGAAGCGGAGCAGAGTTGCGCATGCGCGGGTGACTTTCTCCGCTGGCTTGCCTTTTACCGGTAATAAGCAAACACACACGGTATGATAACCGTGCATTTTAATACCACGGTATACCGTGAAACCGGTTACCGCTGCAACCCTACTGTGCACTCTCTCCATTTTAGACTCTTTGGCCCATTTTTCTGCGCTACAAATGAGCACCCACTCCGCTTTTAGACTCTTTGACCCGTTTCTGACACCTAGCGTTCAAACTTTAAATCTCATATTATAAAAACCTGCTTAACAGCGGGCCAACTTTCATTCTATTTCTAAAATACCTCGCGAGCTGCTCCAAAAAAGGAAACGGGCTGCAAATGGCCCGTGGGCCGTAGTTTGGACACCCCTGGTGTAGTGTGTGTGTGTGTGTGTGTGTGTGTGTGTGTGTGTGTGTTCAGGAATAGTAGGGCCATTGGTTGCAGGACCTCATTAACATAACGCTGGGCTGTAAAAAATGCCTGTAATAAAAAAAACATGCCTCAAAGCCTTCTGAAACTGTGCTGTAGGACAACCACAATCTTGGCACTGAACATGTTGCCTTCACACAATTTGGTTGGTCGTCTTCACTGCAACTGAATTGGGATTCATTATTGAAGATGGTCTGCTGCCATACTGAGACACTCCATGTCCAAGTTTCCTTCCTGTCAGTTAAATCTTCTGGGTGCAGCAATTTTTTGACAACGAGTGTTTTATAAAATGTTGTACTCTACTTCTAATATTGGTTATTCATTTCTTTTTCAGATGTAAAGATGGACTTAAGGGCTTTGCTTTTTCAGCACTAAAGTAAGTGTCTGTTAATTGTGTGTCTGTATGATCTGGTGTTTTTCTCTCTGCTTGATAGTTGGTTTGCTTAATAGGTTTATGTGTTTGGCATGGGCAGGTTTATTGTAGGAAAGGAGGAGATCCCCACACATTCCTGCCAGGCTGAGTTCGCCAGTGCTTCTCGCTCAGAGAGGGCAGCAGTGCTACCCGGTCATCAGCCAGAGGAGGAACAGGCTTCATCTCGAGGGAGGGGCATTGCTGCCTTGACCCGCAGGCTGCTAGACACTCTGTGAGTATGCCGGGAACATGCCTGCAAAGTCTGACTCTGGACATCACTTTTACTAGTGATCACAAGGCAATAAATGATCCCCATTTTCTGACAGCTGGGCGTACTATTAAGAATGCATGCATTTAGTCTTACTGTAAAAAGGACATCCATAAATTCATCCATTTTCCCTTCTGCCTCATCCTTTCCCCTTCTTTTTTAAGTTCTTATAAGGTTGCATTAATTGTGTTCTAGCTCTTCAGACTGAGTCTCATTGTTGTTATTCAGATAATTCCTCTGTAAATGTGTGATCAGGGTTGATTAGTTGTGTTTTTCTAGGAAAGATAAGGTATAAAGACTAATATAAACTTTATTTTGTCTCTCTTTAGATGCAAACATGGACCCAGACACAGATGCTGCAAACACTACCAAGACAACTGCATCTCCTACTGTGTTAAGGTAAGTGTGTTTTCCAATTTGCTTCTACTGTATTTCCAAACTGTCTGCCTTTCATTTGTTTCTGTGTTAAAAGTTTTT
Organism: Astyanax mexicanus; assembly: GCF_023375975.1. Classification (NCBI taxonomy): domain Eukaryota; kingdom Metazoa; phylum Chordata; class Actinopteri; order Characiformes; family Acestrorhamphidae; genus Astyanax; species Astyanax mexicanus. The sequence continues at coordinate 36,553,206 of NC_064427.1, read as the reverse complement.
TTGTGAAAAAGAAAATTAAGGAAGGGTTTGTTCTGAAATTAAGCAGAATCATAAATAATTACATTTTGGTCAGACATTGTGAATGAATGGCAGTGTTTTACTTGAATGTTGTTTATTAGACGTTCTTAAAACTTTTTTAAAACACAAGTCTTTATGTTTTATTTTTTATGTTAACCATCCCAGATGTAAGAATGTTTAAACCTAAGTATAAGGGGAGAGGATGTATCTAGGCCTGTAATGATAACTGGCAGATATTCAAATGATTACAGATGTTGTGCCACAGGAGTGTCTCTCATATTGTAATCACCTAAATATTATATTATTATATTCACACGTATAAAGGTTCATTTGATTCCAGCAGTGTTTAGTATCCTGTTTTTTTGATTGCACCAAAGTGAAAATTAAACTGTCACAAACTGAACAAAATGGAACATTTGGTGAGTGTCCGAATACTGAACATGATATTTCCGATGAAATTTAGATATTAGATACTATCTAATACTTCTAACTGTAAGATTGTTAAAGTAATATAATAATAATTACTAACTTATTTTTTTCTTCTAAATGTACTTGTTTTAAGTACAATAGTTTAATTTGTGTAAAGACATAATGCTTAAAACAAGCAAACATATTTGCCAATGGATTAAACTTTTATTAGGTTAATTTACTTAAAACTAGGAAAATGTAATTAGACATAATATATAAAAAATGTCCTATTTAAGGAATTTCTATTAGATTTTAGAGGATACATTACATTTACATTACTAATATTTAAGTTGCAGTGTCTTGCTTTTTTAATAAAGAGCAATTGCAAAACTACAATTCAGAAATATTTATTGAACACCTCACCTTTTTAATATCCCAGCAGACATACCAGCAATGCACAATACATTTACCTTAGCACTGCTATTTTAATCACGAATGTATCTCAGCTGTGCTATTCCAGTCATGAATGTATCTCAGCTGTGCTATTCCAGTCATGAATGTACCTCAGCTGTGCTATTCCAGTCATGAATGTACCTCAGCTGTGCTATTCCAGTCATGAATGTACCTCAGCGGTGCTATTTTAGAAATAAAACAGTAAACATTAATTAGTCAGTAAGTAATTTCTCTTCTTCATCTGCAAGGGCTTCATCCGCATGTTCAGCGTGGGCTACCTCATCCAGTGCTGTTTGAAGGTTCCATCAACATTTAGGCAGGTCTTCACCAAACCCTCTCGCCTCCTATCGCTGCTCTACAACAAGGAGAATTTCCAGTTAGGAGCATTCCTCGGCTCTTTTGTCAGTATATACAAGGTAAAGCCTGAACCACTGTGTCTGTAGTTCTCAGTATATGGGTGTCCTCTTCATTTCTTTCATCCTCTCATCTTCATAGAGAGTTCTGTTGTTCATTTTAAACATGCTGTGTTTTTTGAAGTGGTCTTTGTAACTGTCTCTTTGTTTTTCTGTCTGTCTTCTTTTCCTAAAGGGAACAAGTTGTTTCTTGAGATGGGTTCGTAACCTTGATGATGAGCTCCATGCACTCATAGCAGGTAAACCTGTGCTTGTTTATACTTTACTTCACTGTCTCCCTGCTCCTATTAATATTTAAAACTTCATTGATTTCAATTAGAATACTATAGATCAGGGGCGTCCAAACTACGGCCCGCGGGCCATTTGCGGCCCGTTTCCTTTTTTGGAGCGGCCCGCGAGGTATTTTAGAAATAGAATGAAAGTTGGCCCGCTGTTAAGCAGCTTTTTATAATGTGAGATTCAAAGTTTAAACGCTAGGTGTCAGAAACGGGCCAAAGAGTCTAAAAGTGGAGAGAGTGCACATTTCTAGCGCAGAAAAACGGGGCAAAGAGTCTAAAAGTTGCCGTAATTAAGGAGTTTAATATTAAGAGACATCATGAAATGAAACATCTATTTGAAAAATCTTAGTTTACACAACACTGTCAAAGATAAAGATAGTAAGTCAAGTAAAATGGTGTGTAAATGAAAGTAATCAGGAAAATGTATTATTTAAAGTGGTATATTTCATTATTTGTTTTATTACAGAGTCTGTGGCCCGTGACTTCAAATATATTTCTCCTTCTGGCCCCCAACAAAAAAAGTTTGGACACCCCTGCTATAGATTATACTAGTATTTAAACAATTTACCTTTTGATTTTGAAGGTTAATTGTGCCTAAAAAAAAAAAAAAAATAGTTATTAATTAGAAAAGTTTAAGTTGAATACTTCACTTTAAAACAACAATGAGTAATACACAATTTCCAAATACTGATTTTTTTTGTGTGTTTTTAGTGTGGTAATACAATAGTGTTTATATAGCACTGTAAAATATAAACATATAAATATAATTTTAGTTAAAATATATTGTTTTCATTAATATTTTTAGCAAACATTATTTATAATCCTCCTGTCCAGAATAGTCAATAGTACAATATAACATTAATCTAAAAACATTTTAGAACAATGCAAAATATAGTTTTATTGTTACCCTTTTCAGTGGAATTCCATGTAAAAAAAAAAAAAGTTTATTTCATATAATGTTTGAGGTTTTCTTTTGGTCCATTCATCTAAAAATGTTGGCACAGTGTAAGGGACAGTTTGTGTAGAAACTTGTTTTTCATTGGACGACGATATTTAAATTGTTTAATTTTGGAATCTCCATCAAGAGAATTAGCATTTATGCATTAGCATGTCGTTGTTGCCTTGTGTTGTTTCAGGTTTTCTCGCTGGCATGTCCATGTTCTTCTATAAGAGCACCACCATCTCAATGTACCTCTTCTCTAAGCTGGTGGAGGTAACTGAGTTCTTTATATATAACCTAATCTAATGAATATTTAGCAAAAATTTCCTAACTTAGCTCAGTAATAATTAGCAAGTCTTTGAGCTATTCTAGTTCTAAACCCCTGTATAACTTGTGAAGACTGTGTTGAATTAACCTCTTAATGTCTTGTCCTGTTAGACCATGTACTTCAAAGGCATTGAGGCAGGACGCTTCCCCTACTTCCCTGAAGCTGACACAGTAATCTACGCCATCTCTACTGCTATCTGCTTCCAGGCGGTGAGTCAGGTTTGCCTCATATCTGATCAACGCTGGATGCTTAAGATATTTTTTAGATTTGATATCAGTGCATGCTGTTTCAGGAGTTATTTTCAGCTATTTTCATTTTCAGCTTGACTGTTTTACAGAATTAACCATAATCAGAAGCACTTTTGTATCAACATTAGGCAAACAAAATAAATGATTAATATCGAATAAAATTGAATAAAAATACATTTAAATCTCTTAAAATTTGATCTGCAGTGTATGAAAAGGATTTGTTTAATTTCTTTAATGATTTTTAATATGACTTAACTGGCAACTACAGGATGCTAGACTACTGATGAGGCCTTTTCTAAGATTACTTCACACATAAAACAAGGTAGAAAGGTTTGATTGTCTAATTGACGATAGTTCTAACTAGGGTTGCAGTGGAATGGCATTTTCATGGTAAGATTACCGTCTCAGTAAATATCACAGTATCACTGCGTTTCACAATTATCCTAAAGCATTAACAGAAGAATGATAAGAGTAAATAGAATGATACATTTCGTTTTAAATGCTGTAGAATAGGGGTGGGCAATATTATATCGTATACAATATATCGTGACACAGAAATATCATGATATTAAAATCCATATGGTGATAATAGGGCTGTTCCGTCTTAAAGTAGTCTATTATTCACTGTGAAGCTTTAGGTGTATTTATTGTATAATTGTTTAAGTTTGCAGTTTATATGCATGCACTAAATATTCTGCAATATTTTTTGCTGCATTATATTATTTTATGCTATATTATTTATTTTGCATTATGATTATACTGTTAAACTATTATACTATATTCCTGAAATGAATGAATAATTTTAGTTTTCCTATATCGCCAAGTATATCGTTATCGCAAAAATACCCTGAAATATCGTGATATTATTTTAGAGCCATATCGCCCACCCCTGCTGTAGAACTATATCAGTTTATATAACTAAAGCATGTTATTTTGCATGGTGGCACTGGAGGTAGAGCAAGTGTTTACAGGTGCTGGTCAACGAATTAGAATAATTTGAAATAGTGCTATCATGAAATTCTTTGAATGCATTTTTTGTGCAGAAAGCAAATCAGGTGTTCACCGCACCTGTCCTACTCGTTAGACTAATCACAGAACTCGTTACCTGGAAAAAAAATTTGCTCAGCTGAGCTTTCCAAAAGGCCCATTTAGGCCATTTAACTGTGACACTGTTGTTTTATTGAATTAGAATAATGGAGAAACCGTTTCATTGAATTAGAATAATTTTTATTATAATTACAATCATCACTTTCTCAGTATTTTGTGGCTGCCCCTTTGGCTTGTATGACTGCCTGAAGTCTCCGCGGCATCGATTTGACCAGCTTGTCGCAAGTTTCCGCACTCACAGCTTCCCAGGCAGTGGCGATGTTCTGCTTCAGTTGGTCCAGCGTAGTAGGCTTTCTGTCGCGAATTTTCCGCTTGACGATGGCCCAAAGGTTTTCAATGACATTGAGGTCAGGCGAGTTGGCCGGCCATGCCAAAACTTCAAGCTGTTTTTTAGTGAACCAATCTTTGGTCGACTTTGCAGCATGAGCCAGTGCAAGATCCTGTTGAAATATGAAGTCTTCTTCGCCGAACTGTTCCTCAACAGTCGGAATCAGGAACGTTTCCAGAACATCTTGATATACGGCAGCATTGACAGTCTTCTTGAGGAAGCAGAGTTTCCCTACACCTCGAGCAGACATGCATCCCCAGACCATAACGCTCTGGGGAAACTTGACGGATCTTTTCACGCACTCGTGGTTGTAGGTTTCGCCACCACGACGCCAGACACGAGGACCTTGGTCACCGAAGGAGATGCAGAAGCGTGATTCGTCACTGAAGACCACTTTCTGCCAGTCTTCAGCAGTCCACTCGCCGTGTTCTTTGGCCCACTTCAGCCGTTTCTCCATTTGTTTCTTGTTCAGCATCGGTTTTACTGCTGGAACGCGAGATTTGAAGCCGAGTTCGCGCAGACGACGGTAAGTGGTTGATCTGGAGACGTCAGCGCCGGTCTGCTTGTTCCACAAGTCGGTGAGCTCGGAAGTGGACTTGAACCGGTTGCTGACTGAGATCTTTCTCAGCTGCTTGTTGTCGCGAGCAGAAGTTTTTCGGACGCCGGAACAGTTGGTGCGCTTGCTGCAGTTTTTCTTGAGAGCTTTGCAGACGGAAGACTGGCTGATGCCGAGCTGCTCAGCAATTTTAGTTTGGGTCAAGCCTTGTTGGCGAAGGGCTTGAATTTGAGCCACTATTCCGGTTGAGAGGTCGCGCTGCTTACCCATGATTGATTTTACAACTTAGAAATTCTACTCAACCCTGACTTTATACTGCACAGTGAACACTCTTCACAGAAAACAAAAATTCGAGCATTTATTCTAATTCAATGAAACGGTTTCTCCATTATTCTAATTCAATAAAACAACAGTGTCACAGTTAAATGGCCTAAATGGGCCTTTTGGAAAGCTCAGCTGAGCAAATTTTTTTCCAGGTAACGAGTTCTGTGATTAGTCTAACGAGTAGGACAGGTGCGGTGAACACCTGATTTGCTTTCTGCACAAAAAATGCATTCAAAGAATTTCATGATAGCACTATTTCAAATTATTCTAATTCGTTGACCAGCACCTGTACAGTTCAAAGTAAAAGACCTATATTTAAAGTATAAAGTAAATGTCCTATATTACTACTACTAATTCTTAGCACAAAGTAAAAATAGATTTTATGTACAATTTATGCAGTCTCAACTCAGTCCTAGGGTGGTAGAATATGTAATGTCTTCAGTAAGGCCAGATGAACTTAAATATATATCTATAAGCTCTTCTGAGCTGTGAGATACTGTATATGTGTGACACTGCACTGAGTGATTAGGTGGAAGATTAGTAGAGTAGAGGGCGTAATTCGGCTTCGCTTCTCTCTCTCTGATTGTGTGTGTTGCCAGTTAGGGGTAGGCGATGTGGAGAGATGCTGCATATGCACGGATGAAATTCACGGCTCCCTTTTTACCAGTAATTAAACACTCATAGTATGATAACCATGCAGTTTCATATCTTGGTATAACAAGAACTGATTTCCACTGCAAACCTAGTGCTGAGATATGACTGGTCTAAGTGATTAATATGTTCAGTGTCCACTAGGGGTGTCACGATTCTCTAAATTCTCGATTCGATTTTAGTTCCGATTTTAGGGTCACGATTTGATTCGATTCCCGATTTTCTTTTTTTTTTTTCAGCAGAGAGGCCTATGCCAGTTTTAGATTAGTCTATGGTCAGTCATTGGTTTGATTCATCAAATTTACAGTATCTTATTTCAAAAGGTGGGCTTGATATAAGTGATGCAAAGTGATACAAGTGATCTGTAATACTCCACATTAGGCACTAATGGTCAAATTTAAGATATGTTTGTAATGCCATCTAGTGGCTTTTTTTGGTAGCAGCAGTGTGCACGTAAAATAAATAATAAAAAATACAGGAACAGTCTTGTGCAAAATAATAGAACAATTAGAGCCTTAACAAACTGAACTCTATCCTACTATAACAGCTAAACATGAAAAATAAGACTTTTTCGATATATTATTAACTTTATCTGAGAGAGAGATGCTCCTTAAGGTACCAAAACTATTAACAGATTTGAGGCTAGACAAAACAACTGTTATTTTTATATTTTCAAGTTTTTTAAGAAGATGAGAATGTCCACATTCTCTGGAGAAAGGGCTGCTCTTTAAGCTACAGCGTGCTGCGCCACATCAAAATTTATAAAAATCTGTTAAAATATGGTACTTGGTGTTTGACTTTCAGCCAAATGAAGAAAATGAAGCCTGGTTAACTTTAGAAAGTGGGAATTAGGAAAATATATGTAGGATCTAGAGCCTTTTTTTAAAGATATTTTGCTCATATTTAACCAATAAGTGATATTTAACTGGTCTCACTTTAGGTCTTACTTTTGACACAATGTCTCCATTACATTTGTGTGGATAAACACTTTTTATAATTCAATTTAGAAATACAGTGTATTCAGTCTGAGATCAGAAAGGTTCATGCTTTCTCTTGTATTATGTGATATATCGGCTGATTTTGTCCTCAGTGAGTAACAGAGCAATGCTGTCAAACTGTATTCACTCTAGGCGGTGATGGAAGTTCAGAATCTGAGGCCATCTTACTGGAAGTTTCTGCTGCGGCTGACCAAGGGCAGGTAGGTCATGGATTGACTACGTTTGACCCGCAGTTCATGGCTGTGGTTATTAGCGAGAGAGTGGATGCGTCTCAGAGGCAGGCAGGCAGTGTGTGTGTCTGTGTGTGTGGGTGTTGGGATGTGGGTGGTATTCCAGCAGAGTTAATGCACTGAAACAGAGCTGAAGGGAGAGCATCTCTAAATGTGATGGATAGCTAACATTCAGCCTGCTTTTCTCCCCCTAAATCTCCAGGTTCGCTCTGATGAACAGAAAAGTACTTGATGTGTTTGGGACGGAGGCATCTAAACACTTTAAAGGCTTCACCCCCAAACTGGACCCCAAATACATGCTGGTGCCTCCAGGTGTGGACGTGGCGCTGAGTTAATGGACCAAGCTGACCTCCCTCTGCTGTGATGCGCTTAGCCAGAGACCCAAATATGTGAGAGTGGAGACACTCTCTCTCTCTCTCTCTCTCTCTCTCTCACTTCAATCTACAATCTGTAATGTGAATGGCATCGCTTTGGTTGAGAGCGTAGCGTTTCTGGTGTTGCACTAAAGCAGTATTATATGTTCATATTCACTTTTAACTGCTGGGCGTTAAGAAGAATAAGTTCTTGGAAGAGATAATGGCTATGTTCACACAGCAGGTGAAAGTGGTACAAATCCAGTTTTCTCAGCAAATCTGATGTTTATTTTAGGCTGTTTTCACTATATTTTTTCACTATAATGTGACTGATATCTAACATTTGTGTGCACAAGCTTCACGTGAAATTTCCTTTTCATCCTTGCCTTAATCAGAGGAGCTAGTTCAGAAGAGGTTCAGGTAAACAGCTTGGCTGATCACCAGAGTTATTTGCTTGAGCAGATGTATTTTCTTTAAACCTTTTTATTTTTTAAAAATGATTTTTATTTTCCTTTTATGTTGCAGTCACGTCCTGAGAGCATGTTTGGTCATTTCATTAGAAACACTAAGCAGTTGTGACGCATCCTTAATATCCTAATATTATTGGGAAAGAGACATCATGCTTTAACCTCATTATTCCACCAATGAAAGAAACCCTTATTCACACAGCTGTCGTCCATATTTCCTTTCTCCTCATATTCTTTTATATTACTTCTTTGTCTTCAGATTCAGAGTTTTTTATTTTATTTTATTTTTTCCCTTCTGTTCACACTGCCACACAAACACATCTTTCTCACACGTCAAAAATAAAAGATCTGGGCCACATTTACCTCCTGTATGAACACAGCCAACGTTTCAAACATTGCGACCATTGTTTACTTTTATGGCACTAAGTATAAAAGCCTTTCATCACTCAATCACAGTTGCTACAAGTGAGATATGGAGACCATACATAGCTGGTGGTTGAAATGATGAGACCCTGTCCCTGACAAAGTTGCCTTAATGGGCAAAGAGAATATAATAAGCAAACGTTTGTAATTTAGGCTGATTTAAAAATGACATTCAAGCATAGGAACGTATGACTCACTTCTTAAAGTTCTGCCTCTGGCTGCTCTTTGAAACAATTTGGACGTTCTTTTGAAGTTTCATTTCAAAAGAGAAGTCAGTAGGTGAGGAAACATACTTGGCGATGGTGTCAGAAATGTGTAAAACCAGGTCTTACTTACATCAGGGTTTCTTTTTTTATTTTATTTTTACTTTTTCTTTTGCTAGAGAGCAAACTGACATTTCAGCAGAGCACACGTTTTACTCTAATTTTAAAAAGGTTGTACCCCAAGATCTAAATTTGTTAGGGTATTTATGAAAGAGAGTAAGCAGGTTAATGTAATTTTTGGTGTGAATTCAAATATCAGACACCATTCTCAGTAGCACAGATTTCATTTAAATTAGCAATAAGCATCTAGTGTAAAATAATAGCAGTGCAATCAACTGTATTGCTGTATACAACTCTGTAATTTATGTAAAAAGAAAAAGCATAATGTGTTTTGATGTTTCTATAAGCGCAGATGCTTTCTATTAAAAAAAAAAACTGAAATGTTTAAAAGTATTTCTGTGGTCATTTTCATTTACTCCTGGGCACTAATAACAGACAGTAGAACACAAATGAAATACTATTGTCCACAGAATTAATGTTTTACAGTTGCAATAGTGTGTGATATGATAAATATCTGTACAGTACCAGTCAAAGTGTCTGCACACTTCTTTCCTTCTTTTATTGCAAATGAATAGTGAAGTGATTCAGACTCTGAAGGAACACATAAGGAATCATGTAGTAACTTAAAAGTGCTAAACAAACCAAAATACTCTGTAAAATATTTAGGGTTTCTGAGGCTAGTAACTCTTGGTTTTCCTTTCCTGGGGCGGCTCTTATGAGAGCCAGTTTCATCAGAATGTTTATGATTATCTTTGCGACTGCACTTGAAGACACTTTTCAAAGGTATTTAAATTGTTCGGACTGACTGACCTTCATTTCTTAAAGTATTTAAGAAACTTCCAGCCAAGATGTGCAAAGCTGTCATCTAAGCAAAAGGCACTGCTTTGAAGAATCTAGAATATATAACTTGTTTATTCTGTTTTTTTAAAGACTTTTTTGTATACTAAATAATATTATAATATAATATGTTTTTCTTTACAGTTTGGATGACTTTAGTAATAATCTGCAATGCAGAACATTTTAAAATAATGAAAAAAAAAAAGATTAAGATTTCAATTTTTAACTTTTTGTTAACATTAGCCTTATCCAAACAGGATAAGTTTCTCAGGGGGTCCAGGGGTAATTTTCTCTTTTTGTGGGGGGGTTTCGTCACCTCAGTTTTAATACAATAGGTATTTGTCCACGATCAGGCACCATAGTTACAGTTTGGGCGCGCATTTCCACACTGATCCATGTAAACATAACAGCGAGTGGAAATGGAGGAGCTACTAAACATGATGTTGTGTGACCAGGTATTCCACAAAACTCACAGGTCCTCCTGTTTTTTTCAATTGCAGTACAATAGCATCACTATTTTTCACAGACATTCCCCTGAGAAGCTAATCCCATCCAGATGGGGCTTTAGGTGCATGTAAGAAAAGGTTAAAGGACACTCTACAACCATTTGATTTTTCCTTTACTAAGAAATTGTATTTGGTTTAGAAGGCAATTTATTTTAACATTAACAAATTGGCCCAATTTTAAAAAATGAGATAAAAATTGGGTCATTAAGTAAAGAGAAGAACCCACACACAATACAGACACTTGTAATTTCTCTTCCCTCCATTTCCCCATGCTGCTGTGTAAGTAGTTGCTAATTACAAAAAAACGGCTCATTTCAGTCTGACTGCCAGTGTTAAATGTGTTCTGTCACGTTAATAAGAGCTCCAGATAAACTGTAATTTGTCAGGCTGAAATTGTTCCACTAATCCGGCTAAATCTGTTTAATCTGTTTCTGTCCGCTGCTCGCTGGGTGAAGGAGCCCAGTAAATCCGCTGGGGGGCGCTGTGGCGCTGCTGCTGGGTAATCACAGAAGTAAGCACTGCTTTAGTGCATGATACAAAGAACGTGGGGGTCAAAACATTTTAACCTATTTTTGTTGTATTAGTCTTACTTTCTTTAGATTTTGTTATTTTTATTATTTTTAATAGTTTTGTATTTTTGCTTTTTATCTTATTTTGATTTTCTTTTATTGTTATTACTATTTTTATTATTATTATTATCGCTTTTATTTTTGTTAGTTCATTTATTTACAAGTTAGTTTTAGCTAATTTTAACCCATTTTTGTTGTATTAGTCTTACTTTCTTTTGATTTTAATTTTTTGTCAATGAAACCATACTTTTTTCTTATTATTAATATTTAGCTATTTTTATATTTGATTTACTGCTATTTTACAATAATTAAATTTAGCTTTTATTTTCTCTGTCATGTCAATCCCTGTTTCTGTAAAAATGCTCGGCTACATTGAAAATGAGGGCTGTGGTCAATGTACATCCGAGTTAAAATAAAGGTTGATTGATTGATCGATTCACTGGTGCCTATTTTGGTACAGAAATCACTAATATGGCAATTCTGATTGGAGGTGAGCTGATGCCACTAGAGGGCGCTGTGGTACTGCAATGAAATTACAACGGTATTACAGTAGAGGCAATAAGAGCTTTTTTTGTGTGTGAATATTTATTGAACTTATAAAGGCTTATACATAATTATTTCTATATACTCTAAAAGCACTGCAAAAATCTGTAAAACAAATATGTAGATTAAAAAATTCCAGCCTTTTTAATATGAAAAGTTTCCTATGTTTTTCCACTATTTTTGACCATTTCTTAACTATCTATTCCTTTTAAAATAATTAGCTTGACAGATGAAGATTGAAAAAAGTGAGGTTAAGCCTGCAGTTACTTAATCCCACACAAAGTACATGCAGAATGAATGGGGTGGGGAGTGGGGGAATACAGGACTGCCCTCAGGAAGGCAGCTACCCCAGCACAGGACCGGGGCATGTGCCGTTCACATGATGCACACAAAGCTTTGACTAGCCCGAGGAGAGAAAGGCTTTCAAAAGCCAGGCAGCAGTGCTTCATCCTCAGGCCTTTCTCTCTGTCTGCTTCCACAGAGAGCTCTCTGTCTCAGCTCATCTATCAGGCTGCATTCCTCACAGACCTCCTGGAAAGACTGTGTGTGTATGGTGGTCTCAGTGATGCTTCAGAGGTGACTCTTATGTTGATCATATGGGCGAGTTAGGTTACTTTGACCTCAACAGCTCGCGTCAGCAGACTGTCCCATGATATACGTCTCTGCATTCACTGCATGGAAAGAGAAGGGTGGTCAGTCAGGAGGGGTCCGAGGCTCTGGGAACGTGTGTACGTGTGATTAATTAGGCTGCAGGCAAGCAGTGGGCACCCTCAGGGTCTTCTCTTTCAGAGTAGGCCTTATGATTTCTGTGAATTAAAAAATACATACAGTGCCCCACAAAAGTACTGTAAAAGAAACAGTGAGGCTGATTGCTTTATTTTTTACTGTAAACTGAAAACAATTACAGGATTCTATGTCTCATATTAATATTTTAATGTCAAATTCAAAGGTTTTTAGTCTACAGCAGAAATAAAGGGATTAACCTCACTGTTCCAATACTTTTAGAGGGCACTGTATCATCATTTTCTTTTTTTTAATTTGAATAGATATGAGTAAGAGAATACAGATAAACTAGATGTCCCATTGGTTAGACCTTGATCACTTCCCATTGGTCCAATTTCCATAAATGAATCAGATTTTTCTATTTTGCAGTGGATGTGATTGACTCACTCAAGGCTTTCTTTTAAGTCCATTAAAAAATGTCAATTTTAATCAATTGTTTTGTGTACATAAACTAGCAGTCCCAATTTTTAAAACACCCTTATTATTTAGTTATCCAGTAGCAGTGCTTTGTCGCCCAGGCAAGCTGCTTTTTTATTTGTTTTATCTAATTAGCAACCACTTTATTACTGCACTTAACCTGTCAGACCTCTAATTCTTTGCTTTACCAATGAGACTGAGGTTTAATCCAATGTTATGCTGAGCTAAAGGTGTTGCCATGTGGGTCAGCCAGACCTGAACTTCATTAAAACTTTTTTTTTAGATTCTAGTCCGTACTAATAATATTATGTTTGTTGCTCACAGTGATTCAGTGTACATAGAAATCATTTAAAGAACCTATTTTTATTTTAAGTTATTTTTATTAAATCACAATCAAGCAGGAATGACCAGGTGTACCCAATAAGCTGGTAAGATATGCAACCTGTGATAAATAGAAACTATATGTCAAAAAACCCTTTTTAATAGAAAAATATAGAATTAGTAATATTTCCTTTACAATTTATGCCAAAAATATATATCTATAATAAAATAAAAATGTAAATATGTTGAATTGTAAAGTATTATGTAAGGGTTTAGCATTGACATTTTTTTCCCTTTGAAGGAGCCTTTTAACTACATATTTAATTTATTCTTTATATCACACAATTCACCTTTTTGCGTGCTCTATCCATTAAATTATTTTCTTGAATGATGTGCTCTTTTATTCTGCTCTTTTTTGTCATGTAATGTGAAAAAATAATAATTATCAGGCCTTTTTTTAAAGAAAAAAATACGTCACAATAACATGAAGGATAAATAATCTTTTTTTCATTTTGAATATTTGATTGATTAATTGTGTCATAATCATTTTAGACATGTGAGTCAGCCAGACCTGAATGTGTAGGAAACGGTACTCACCGCTCTCTGACTTCATCTGTGATTTATCTGAAGAAAAGACTTATACTTTATAACTTATACTGTGAACTAAAGAACTTAAATGGCAGAAATGTGTATATCATGCTTGATTCAACATGCAGCATTTTGCCCACATACAAGTGCTACAGCTTGGAACTGGTCAAACTAGGGCTGTTTTAGGTTATATTAATGCAGCATTATGTGAGAACTGGTATTATTGCTGCTGGGCTCCCTCTACAGTCAAGGAGTGTGATTCACTTTAACACAGCTACTGTAGATACAAATCACTCTATACACCTGCATTTCTGGACAAGCGGAAAGATACGAAATCGTCCCTTGAAGTGAGAGAAGCGTGTGTACAGAGGTTTTACAGTTAAATTACAGGATTTTGCATAAATAAAATTTGCTTTACACAGCATTATAGAGTTCTTTTGTGCAACGCCAGCAAGGATAAATAGTGCAGTAGCTGCATTTCCACGACAGAGGGGCAGTTTTTCCTATCACAGATCAATGGAGCATGATTCTAAAGATGTATTTTTATCATACAGTTGCGACTGTACATAACTTCAAGTGGTGATTGCTGGATGTGGGTGACAATGAAAAAAAAAACATTGCAGGATATTGGCTTTTTAATTGGCTGCTATATATAAATACAAAAGAGATTTAAAATGCACTAAAATAACTTAAAAACAGGAACACTAATGTTTCAGCATGGATATAATGTCTGTTATCTATTAATACCACTGAACAAAAAAAATGAAAACCAGTATTGCAGAAATCGAAGCGTGCCATCAGCAGCCGGAGTCTGAGAGAGAACAATTGGCGTTGCTCTCTCTGGGATGGGTAGATGGCACTCTTTTCCCATTTCAATCTTAGTGTGATGTTGGTCAGCACGAGCATCTGTTAGCTGATGTATCAGAGCTGGATCACTGCGCTTTCCTCTGAAGAAGGAATGTGCTAGCCTTCACCCTCCTGGTGTTGGGGTCAGTTCATGTGAACTGGTAATTGGCCTTCCAAATAAGGGTAAAAATGAGATAAAACAAAGCTCTATTGTAACACACTACAGATGGCATATCAGCCCACAATACAGGCCTGTTATTAATGGCTTCTGTACGCAGCTCTGTCCATTAGAAAACATGCTGCATTCTCCAATCAGACGGAAGGGGAAAGGATGGAATTTAATTTGAATCCTTAGTGTCTCCCCAAGGAGAAAGACTAATTTTATCTAAGTCTCTGATCGATGATTCACATAGTGAGAAATTACTGAAGAGCTGCTGGGAACAGCTGCTGAGGACACGTCCGTCTGAAGGACAGATATCCATCGTCCAATCTGTGAATCATTTCCACATCGCTTCTGTTTCAATTTGCATATGTTAATGTGTGCTGCTGATTGAGGCAAAAAAAAAAGCACAGCTCATCTTATGGGAGGCGCCTCTAATTGTGGAGGTATTTTTGAAGCGACCTTGAGAACATCGCTGAAAAAGAAAAAGAAGAGGAAATTTGCTCGTATAACTGATAACTGTCTGCTCCCCCCTCAGGCCCACGTTTCCCTACGGATCTCATAAAAATAACGGCTCTCCAAGTTTCCGCCAACACTTTTTCAGGTGCAGGCCGATCAATCACTCTCAGCCGTCGCCGTGGCAACAGGAGCTCTAAGGAGAAGGATAGGAGTGTGTGTGTGTGTGTGTGTGTATGTGTGTGTGTGTGGTCAGTGAGTATTTAAGTTCATGTTATAACTTTGTAATAGAAATGATGGCAGAAGAAGCGATGGCTGTAAACAGGATACAATGGCTTACAAAAGTATTCATACTCCTTGACCTTTTTTGTCAAATTTTTCACCTTTCAACCACAAAGCTCGTTTCCAGTCTCAAGTCTTTTGCAGCCTCCAACAGGTTTTCTTAATGGATTGGCCTGTGTTTAGCTCCATACACCTTCCATCCCCAGCTGGCCACTTGCGTCAATTGACGTTTATTTCAGGTTGAATGTTGGTAACGACGTCAGATGACAAAACTTTTACATCAGGATAACATCTAATACTGTTACATGCCTGCAGGATCAACTCTGACCAGCTTTAAAAGATGGATTGTACAGGGCTCCTTGGGATAATAAAGCTTGCCATAGGTTTTTATAAGTTAACCCTGCCGTCACAGAAGAGCTGTATTTATACTGAGACTAAATTAAACACAGCTGCACTTTATTTTTATTAGCTAATAACTAATAAAGTGACTTCTGAAGGCAAATTTATTGCACAGGATTGTATTTAGGGGTTTTAGAGTAAAGGAGGCTGAATGCTTTTCCATGTCAAACTTTTCAGATTTGTAGTTCATCAAAATTTTAAGAACCATGTTTAATTTTCGTTCCAATTCACATTTCTGTGCTACTGGTCTATCAGTTAAAATCTCAATAAAATACATTTATTTTTTTAGTTGTAAGGTGACAACAAAATGTAAAAAAGTCAAGGGGTCAGAATACTTTTGCAAGTCACTGTATATTCTTGATGTTGTATGTATTTCAGCCCTACTCAGTGATTGCCATTAGCGGCTGTGAGCAGTATTGGACTCTGGGCAAGACAACTGCAGCATTTCGTAAAATTCTCTGACATTTGTGTGTGTTTTGTCATATTTTGTTCTTGCCCTCAGAAACACACCTGAACACACTGTGCCCTCTCCTCCCTTCGCCGCCGGGCTGTCAGGTGTGTGTGTGGCAGAATGAGGCCACAACGCACACACTTGCTCACTCCAAATGTCGCAGAATTGGTTGTTTGTGATGTTCCCAGCATCTGTATATCTGTGCATCTGATAGAAGATTGTAGGTGTCTTTATTACACGGTGGCTTAATTATCATGAGCCCCCCACCCACCCACCCACCCATACACCAATATAACCACCAGAAACACAGCTAATCCAAGTTGACCCACTTTAGTGCTATTACATTTAAGAGAGAAAGAGCAAGAGAGAGAGAGAGAGAGAGAGAGAGAGAGAGAGAGAGAGAGAGAGAGAGAGAGAGAGAGAAAACAGAACATGGTCTAAATTTCATGGGAGTCTGGTAGGCATTAACCGCTGTGTCTTCCAGGCTGTTGGGAAGATTAATTTTAATCACAACATTTATTATCATTTAATCCCTCCCACAACAACTTTTATTATTAGACTGCTCAAACACGAGCAAGCCACACTGCATTGTTGAACAGCTATAAATGCTCTGCATTCCCGTGTCATAGCTAGGTTTTTAGGCGCCCTGGTGCAGAGAAAGTTGTGGGCTTCCATAAGAAAATGACCTTCAATGAATAGGACATTGACTCTGTTGGCTTTATTACTTAATATTATTAATGTTTTAGGTGTTGATGTTTTTATAAAAGGTGATTATAAAAGGTGGGCAATTAAAAAAAAATCTGAAGAAATTCAAGAAAAGATTAGAAAACAAAAAAGTAATTCACATCTCAGCCTGGAAAAGCTTAAAATGTAATTTCTAAAGCTTTGGGACTTCAGTCAACCACAGTGAGAGCCATTTTTCACAAATGAAGAAATGCTGGTGAATCTCCTCAGGAGGGACCGGCATACTGAAATTGCTCCAAAAGGGCATGGACAACTCCTCCAGGAGGTCGCAAAAGAACACAGAATAACTTCATTATATACAGAATAACATCTTCAGGTCTTACTTGCTTCAGTTAAGGTCAGCGTGCATCATTCAATAATAAGAAAGAGACTGGACAAAAATGGTCTCCATGGTAGCGTTTCAAAACCACTGCAGACCAAAAAGAACACAAAGGCCAGTCTTACATTTGTCCACAAACATCTTGATGATCCCCACGACTTTGGGGAAATATTCATTGGACTGATGAAGCAAAAGTGGAAGGCGTGTCCCGTGAAACTCATAAAACACAAAATTTTTGAAAGAGAAAAAAAATATTAAAAATGTTAAACATGGTGATGGTCGTGTGATGGGTCTGTGGCTGCTTTACTGCATCGGGACCTGGACCATTTTGCTGTAGAACAATGAGTTCTGATCTCTACCAGAAAATTCGGAAAAAGAATGTTTATCTATCTAAGGAAACGTCTTTTTATATTTACTTAGGTTATTTTTGTCTGATATTACAATGTGTTTGTTAATCTGAAAAAATGTTAGTAGGATAAACAAGCACAAACA
The DNA here is from genome assembly GCF_023375975.1 of Astyanax mexicanus. Lineage (NCBI taxonomy): Eukaryota > Metazoa > Chordata > Actinopteri > Characiformes > Acestrorhamphidae > Astyanax > Astyanax mexicanus. Next base: position 36,535,647 of record NC_064427.1, on the reverse strand, counting down.
AAAAGGCGGGGCAAATACTTTTTCACGGCACTGTTGTGAATAGTTGTTTAAGTAGTAGTATTAAAGGATCAATAACACCCTCAGTAGGGTTCGTCACCTTTCGGGCTTTGGGACTCAGTGTGATTCCCCCACCAGAACAGCTGCAAATTACAGTTGTAAATGCTCATGATCCTGAATACCTTTATTCAGGTCCTTCCTTCTTACAGGAATATCCAAAAAAAAAGCTGTGTTGGAGTAGAGTATAATCTCATTTACTCCCAAACTTTGTGCCAGCAAAATAACTGACAGAGCTCCAGATGCCCCAGTGGCTAGGCTTGGATTTGGGTCACTACTAGGTGTGTTTGCCTTGTTCCAGAGTTTGACAGGCTGGGCGTGAGGCCTGATGGCAGCTTGGGTTCATTTTGGGTTCAGCCAACACTGTCTTGTTTTGAAATCGGGGTTAGAAGCTGCTTGGCTGTAAGAGTAATTTCACTTCTCTAACAAAGCTTACGCAGCTCGGCTTAATATTCCTCCTGACTAAACGTCAGATTGCAGTCCTGGGCTTCCACGTTCTCCTAATCTTGGAGGTAAATTCATTTTCCTCTCCAGCTTTAATTAAAGTGTCGGAGCATCAGACGTGTCTGGAGGGCAGGGCCCATGAGCATGGCACGGTCTCTCTCGCTCTCACTTCCTCTCGCTCTCTCATGTGAGAATGAGTCTTCTTTCTAATTACAGACCAAAAGCCATTACGACACCTTCCAGACTGTCCGCTACAGTGTTTAATGCTGTTCAGCATTTTTTTTATTTCCTTGCTTTTAAATGAAGCTGTTTCTGTATTCTCAGTGTGTTCTGGTCATGGAACATATATCTTTCTACAGAGCTTTTATGATGCTCTAGAGTAGGGTGACCATATTTTCATTTGGGTAAACCAGGACACCTGGGAGCGGGGGTCGCTAAATGACGTCAACACCTAATTTGCATAATACATGTTTTTGAAGCTGTAAAGGATTAACATTGTGGGAGTGAACAAAAGTGTGTAAAAAACATCCTAAATATGTTAGAAATGTTACAAATAAACAACATCTGTTGCTGTTTAAATAGGCCGTCACTTTTTTACAGTAACTTCATTTTTACATGAATTACATTCATTGGTTTATTTTTTTGCCATGTTCTTAAATGTTATTATAAGAGCAGCAGTTAGCCAGAAGTGTTAATTTACTTTTTTTTTTGTTAGGGTTTTTTTTTTTTTTTTTCTTTTATTATTTTTTTTTTCACGTTTTCTTTATTTTTAAAGCTATCATAGACAAATTGTTCAATGGTTCAACAGATATTTAGCTTTTTACAAAGAGGCAGACACTGTGGAGGAGGTGAGTGACAGGCTACGTGGTGAATGAGGTGAGAGACTGACTGAGACTGTGTGAGTTAAATTCAATATTTTTTTCGTGTCACACTGAAGACTAGTTATATTTACATCCTGATCTGTAAATACGGGCACGGTGTTGGTGGAGCGGTGTGTAAGCTCTGACTGAGAGACTGCACTGTGAGTGTTGTGGGCGGGGCTTATGGCAGCAGCCGCTGCAGCCCGGCTGAAGAGTGCATGTGTTCATCTCAGAGTCGCCAAAAGTCTCCAATAACACCACAAAAACTTTTTTTTTTTTTTTTTACAAAAAGTCGCTAAAGTCGCTAAAGGGGCTGAAAATTGGCTAAAGTCGCTAAATTGGCAGCACTGACTGACAGTCACACTGTCTACATTCTGATTAAGAACAGGTTGCTCTCACTGACGCGACTCAGGGATTATATCACACGCAGCGCTGTGCACTGTGCGCAGTGCCCTAGTGCCCGTAAATTTAATGGTCCAATGAAGGTAATTTAAAAACCAGGACATTTCCTCACTTTTTGAAAAAAACCCGGTACGGACGTTTGGTCACCCTACTCTAGAGTGGTACATAAGCATAGACTGAAACATGGTAAAGTTTAATGGAGAAATTAGAATGAGAAAATCTCATTTTGTTATAAATGGCTCCCAACTCATCATTCCCTATACTGCCTTCAAGTCATGACTGAAATATATAGTTTTTATTAAATGGGCATGCATAAATTCGCACCAAAATATTGTATGTGCTAGTGGAAAACTCAAGTTCTTTCTGAGTTGAGGTGTGTCCATAAAAAACACATCAACAAAGAGTCTGTTTCCCCACGATTTATCTGAATCAATTAACCCACCCACTAACTATGACTCCACTTATTGCTGCTAATGCTTTTTCAATGTGTGAAGTCAGTCACCTCTCCTTTTCCCACTGCCGCCTAGTAATTACATCACTAAGCAGCCAATACACTTGAAGGAAAGCGCCAGACCCCCAGCTCTGACACATCAGCCAACAGACAACTGTGTCAACTAGCTTCATAATGGGAGTGATTGAGGAGAAAGCACCATATACCCACCTAGCAAGAGCATGGCCAGTATTGCTCTCTCGGGCTCTGGCTGCTGATGGTAAACCCGCATGACATAGAATTCAAACTTGTGACCCTCAGGCCATAGTGTCAGCATCTTTGTCAGTCTAAGTTATTTGTAAATCGCTTATTTGTATGCATATCTGATGAAAATGTTTAAGTGTATAGGTTGTAATGAGCATGCTACCATTGCTCATTACAACCTAAAAGTATTTTTTAATGTTAAAGCCAAATGTTCTCATTCTAAAGCAGAATTAAAGTGATTGGCCTCACTGTTCCAATACTTTTGGAGGGGACTGAATAAGTGCCCTACAACCCAAAATTCCCATCTTTTTCCACTACATATTTTTTTACAGTCAGAAATAGATGCACTTTAATCACATGTACATACTTGCACTATTTATTGCACTAGCTTCTATCTAATGCACTAATCTATCTAATTTTTGCACTAGTGTCTATCTGTTACTTCAATGGAAAAAGTTTTTGTTCTGCTTTACAACCAAGTATCAGTAAAATAAAAATAAAGTTGGATTGAATTTGATGCTGTCCTCTTTGTTTTTTAAGGAAAATAAGATAAATATAGAAGCACTTTATTAGACACTTTTCTAAAAAACAATACTTGTTGCCTAATGACTGTTACCATGCCTATTGAAAAATCTAAAATAAATTATTTAGAACACTTTTTGGGCAAAGATAGGTCCCAACATTGCTGATTCTCTCACTGAACAATTGGAATAACTATATATATATTTAAAAAAAATGATAGATTTTTTTTTATAAATTTCCAAAACATATTCATAAATGTACCCTGATCAGTATTGCACTTACAACATATTGGATATTGAAGATACACTTCAGAACAATTCTGATCTTGAGTATTGGTATCATCATTAAATGTAATAGAGAGATATCCCTCTCCCAAAAATACCTTAATTAGTCATATCATGACATACTTGAGTCTCCTTTTTAAATACAGAGCTGAAGAACTTATAACACCTCACAGTTTTTCTTGCTGATCCTAGATCAGTTTCTCTCTTCTTTCAGAGTGTTCCGATGTGTGAGGATGTGTGGAAAAGAAAATAAGCTCAGACCTGAATAGAGTGGCACACGTTGCTTACCTCAGAGCCTCCTCTAAAGCCCTGAACATTACAGTTGAACTCTCTGAATGGTGGCCATAAACTGGAGCTATAACCACAGCCCCGAGGGCAGAGTATTATCCCATTGTCTGTGTCACAGTGGAGTGCATTGGAGTCGCTGAGGCAGACGGGAATGATCTTACTGGAGACAATGACTCAGCGTGCAGAGCAATACAGCACATTATCCCAGGCCATGACTCTGCCATTGTGTCCAGTAAAACAAGCAGTTCTTCCTCAGAGCGATTCGGCCTTGACTGCCAGCACTTCTCTGTGCATTTTGCACGTCTTGGGGCATTTTTAGAAGAGTTTAGATGCCATCTTAGCTGACAATGCTCTGTGGGTGACTGGCCACATTGGCATTATAGAGCCACAGTATTGCTGGCTAAGCTAACTTTTGCTGAATGCTTCTCCTAGATGGGGTCAGTTCAAGTTCTCAGGGCATGTATTCTTAGGGCACAGGAGCAAAATCATAGGTTCACACACCTAGGGCTGGAAGATATGGACACAAATCTTACCACAGTATATTTTTTCATGTTATGTTATTACATTACATTACACTACATTTGGCAGACACTTTTCCAAAGCCACTTACAATAGTGAAGTACAAAAGTAATACAAGTTAAAGGTAAAAAACATCTTTAGACAGGGCCTAAAGAGGCCAAAGAGAAATAATGGGATAGAGTAGTGAAGGAGGGGAAGAAGGAAATGAGGTTAGAAGTAGTAAGTTTGTTAGAGGTGTTAGGAGAGTAAGTGCTCTTTGAAGAGCTCTGTCTTCAGGAGTTTATTAAAGATAGTGAGAGATTCTCCTGATCTGGTAGTAGAAGGTAGTTAGTTAGAGGTGTTAGGAGAGTAAGTGCTCTTTAAAGAGCTCAGTCTTCAGGAGTTTATTAAAGATAGTGAGAGATTTTCCTGATCTGGTAATAGAAGGTAGTTAGTTAGAGGTGTTAGGAGAGTAAGTGCTCTTTGAAGAGCTCAGTCTTCAGGAGTTTCTTAAAGATAGTGAGAGATTCTCCTGATCTGGTAGTAGAAGGTAGTTAGTTAGAGGTGTTAGGAGAGTAAGTGCTCTTTGAAGAGCTCTGTCTTCAGGAGTTTATTAAAGATAGCGAGAGATTCTCCTGATCTGGTAGTAGAAGGTAGTTTGTTCCACCATTGGGGAACTCTGTATGAGAACAGTCTGGATTGCTTTATGTGAATGTTTGGTGAAGCGAGGTGACGATAATTGGAGGAGGTTTTGGATTTTTGGGTTATAGGAATTGTGAAGCTGAAGAAAAGAGAAAGAAAGAAGTAGGAAAATGGGGAGGAAGTGAGTGTATCGATTATAGGGCGTGGATCAATCTCCCAAAATTAAGTTATAATTATAACTCCACTTAGAAAACAACATTTAGTTGCCCTTGTGAAAAGGAAGTATACATAACAGCATTAAAAGTATGTTCCAATTAGGAAAAGAATACAAAAATTACATTCTTAATTTAATATATACTTTATAAAAATACACATTAAATGTTTTTTTCTAAAATGTTTATTTAAGCAATATTCTTTAAATTATACGTTGTGTCGATAGAAAATGTATATAGTGGCATTAAATGATGTTATGTAATAACAAAAGTTTGGGAGAAGGACCACGCCCGAACTCTACGTTCTAACTCCACCCCGTATCAATCAACCGTCCTATAAATACCTCCCCTAACTAACTATCTCTCGTGACGAAAGTTCGCAACCCACCTCCTCCCCAACAACCCCCTTTTTCTACTCTTCCACTTCTCATTAAATAAAAAGGGGGGGATATAACTGCACGCTTCTTCAGCACGCAGTTCAGAACTCCAGCCCAAATTTCCCCGAGTTCCCTCCCCTTTTTCCTTCTTCTTTCTCTACTTCTTTAGGCGTGGTCTGCACTTAGCAAACTACTGTTTAAAGTGCACTTTAGTGTAGTTTTTTCCCCCCAGTAGCATTATGGTGCACACTATATGCATCAATACACAAGGTAGAACATTTACAATATACTTTATGTGTATTAAAAGCTACTTATCGCTAAACAGCACTCAAAAGCACAATCTAATGCTTTGATGTTGTATTTAAATATAGCTAAATTACAATTGAAATTTACTTACTTTTCTGCATATTGTTCTAAAATAGTGCATTCAGTATGTATTTAAGAATGTATTCATTTTAATGCTAAAAGTATGTACGTTTCCATGTTAAGTACACTTAAAAATTATATATACTTTTGAGGTAGCACAGTGTTTTGGTGGTTCGCGTGTTTGTCTTTCAGCACTCAGGTCTCAGGTTCAAGTCCCTATCTGAGTAAGGTTTCCATGTTCTCCTATTGTGTGCAAGGGGGTGTGGCTGAAATGAAATCTTGAAGGGATGGAATAGGTATGAGTTGAGATTTTTTTGGACTAAGTTTTTTTAAACATTGTCAGGATGTCCAGTAAAGGGAGTTGTAAGCTATTACTTAAAGCCAATTTATACTATTGTCCCCTCCCACATATTTTTGCCGTTGCAGAGCAATGCAGATCCGCTCGCAGAAGTATAAATTGGGCTTTAGTTTTCATTGAAATTATAAAAAAAATATATGGAAGGAAGTGACATGATCTAACGGTGTCTAACAAGTGTGTCTAACTGAATATGTGGATAGTCAGGAGCTGTTTCTAGTTTAGGGTGAATTCAGGCAAAGCGCGATATCTGCACTTCTTCAGGGGCATGAGATGACATTTGATTGACAAGTATGCAAACACGAGACAGCAATGGGAAGGAATGTGAAAGTATGAAACAATCTCTAAACAGTTTAAAACATTTTGATCAAGTGTGGTACAGCTGTGGGTATTTTTAAAACCAACAAAAAATATTTTTTTGTGCTCTTGATGTTGGATGACTGACTGGAGAGAAGGCACAGTCTTGATTGGTCCACTGAGGATGACATATGGTAAACTTTTGTTGGTACTCAGCACAAATGTTGGCAAATTTGTGAGTGTAGTTCTTTTGAGTGGCAGTGTGCATATGTCCCATAGACAAGAATTAAAAGAAGCACATTCTGATGTTTCTAACTAATGACTGCTGAAGAAAATTAACACAGCGGTCCATTCCCTTCTGTTTTATATAGAAATTAAGCCAAAATTTTCCACCATGTTGTTCAGTCATTGATTTTAAACAGTAGAGCAAAGCAGCAAGTGTTCAAAGTAAAATGTTTAACTGCAAACATTTTCTCTGCCAGCCGTTCTCTCACACATTTTCCTCATTGTTTTCTGAGAGGTGACAACTGACCTCTTTCTCTCTATAAAAAAAGTGAATACCTTCTGCTGTGTTATTATAAAGCCTTCACACTAATGAAACAGTTTAGAAACATAACCCTGTTAAAACCAAGCCCTTATCACAAGTGCAGTTTACCATAGAGAATGTTTTTTGTCCATAGTTTTTCAAGCGTTCAAAGTCTAAGAGTCATGCTATTGGATTTTTATGAGCTCAGAAGAAAAGACTCTTTTGCCTCTTCAAAGGCGCACTATATCTCATTAAAGATCCATTTTATATCCAGCTCGGGCTGTTCTTGATTCAGTTAAGTCCACTGAGAGTCCACTTGAGTGTCTATTTCTAATGCCCCACTTATGGATGCAATAAGGGACAACTCATCTAGCTTGTGGAAAAGGTACCAGTTTGACTCTTCATAAAGACAGACGGCCAGAAAAATGATTCTGCCCACTGATATGTGTTAATATTTTGTTTTATGCAACATTATATAAGTAAAATACACTTGGAAACAAGAATTAGCACTGTGTTTTTTTTTTTCAAACGACTAAGTGCACTTAAAATCCTTTAATTTATCCAAAAATCATCAGTGTGCCTTTTATTCCAGTGCGCCTTATGTATGAATTTTACCAGTCAGGTTGTAAGAAGCAGTAAAGCCACTCTGCTGAAGTACAGCATTATACAGGAGTATCAGTTTAGTTCTGGAGCAGCATTAGCATTACCCGCTAACTATGCTAAGCGCTAGCTCTTTTGTCGTTCAGAGGAAGTATATTGGACTGTAGCCTGTTGCTGATCCTGACAAGCACTGCTGGAGAAGCATTAGCATTACTCACTAAGCGCTAGCTTTTTCGATGTTTAGATTAAAAAAGAAGCCATATGTAAACACCATACAGAAATGAAAGTGCAGCAAAAGTTCTGCTAAAGACTCCAATGCTACGTCACCTAATTACCTATTCAATCAGTTGCCTCTTTCTGCCTTTAAATAATGAAGACTCTTTCAGTACCTTTGCTGTATTTTAGACGCTGGCGGCTTGTTCTCCCTACCTCCTTCAGGTTCCAGACTTATCAAGACCTGGGCCTCTTTCTATATAACCTCTTTATAATATACATGTATTTTTGTTTAACATTATATATTATATTTCAACTAACACGTTTGCTTCCTGAGTAATTATAATAGATATGCTGCCATCTTATCAATGCCAAAGCTAACTAGTAAAATGTCTCACTTTCAACATCTGATATTTGTGGGTCTATGAGATCTGCAAATCATTGCATTCTGTTTTTATTTACATTTTACACAGCATCCCTACAATTTTTGAATTGGGGTTCTAATACAATACTTGATATTTTTCATACAATACTGTCTTCACCTTCATCTGAAGGTCTTTTTCAGTGCTGCACAGATTTGGGCCTTAGCTCTAACATCGAAAACTGATGCAAATTGAAAGTCAATGTAAATATAATTTTAGGCTTGACTAGATTAGGATTAGAATTCATCTGGGGAGAATCCCTTGACTCTCACATCACATAACCTCCCATCTTAATTTTCTGACTAATCAACCAAAAGCATTTCTTGTTTTGGAGTTTTGTAGCAACAAATGCAAATAATTAGGTGATTAAACTTATGTATGTAAGTTATGTATTGTAACTTCAACAGATTAATGCTAGTAATTCCACTGATGCTATGAGATCAGTCCACTATAGTGGTAGTACCAGTTTGCGAAAGCTCTGGATGTTATTGGACTGTGAAATCCACCTGGGAATTGCACTAATCGGAGGCTTCGGTCCTGCACAGTCTAAGCCTGTCGCCCCTCAACTTTACTCTCCTATATCCCCCCAACTAATCCCCTTTTTCCAGCCAATGGCAGTGAAGCATCATCTGCCAGTACAGCAGGAAAAGAGAGCATGAAGCCCTCTGAATATAAACTGAACCTTAAACTGATCATGTGCCTTAAAGCTGCATTCTGGAGCCCCAGCCCCCATCGTGAAATATAATCTCTTCTCTCTCTTTCTCCATTGAACTGTCTCTCACCCAGCATGTTCAGACCAGTGAGGAGTAATAAGAAAGCACTGTGGAAAGACCTTGGCTGGGTTTCATGAAGAATGGAGGAGAAACAGGGAAAACATGGAAATAAAAATAATGCCAAGAACGTAGCTTTAAAAACAAAGCCCTGGCACAGTGTGATAGAAAAAAAAGCAGGAATTATTGTTTAGAAGCTGAAGTGTAGTGGTTTTGGTTTGTTTTCATTCAGAATTGTGTGTTTTATTGAATAAATAAATCAAAGAATGAATTTCCACATTCAGTGAAAAATGAGAATTGGTAACTAAGGCTACAGTATACATTACAAACCACATTGCTCAAATCTGATTTTTTGCTCAGATCAGATTGAGCTACCCTGACGGTTCACACTCACAAATGTAAGTGATCTGTATCTGTGTGTAATGTGAACAAATCTGTCCCTGAAACGCCTCACATGCTCACGTTAGTACCTGTATAAACGCCACCTTCCTCACCATAATCAAAAAAACATCATGTTTGAGAGACGACTTGTAGCTTTTTTATAAAGAGAAATGGATGCGTTAGCAGCTCATATGTGGAGCATTTTTTGCTCAAATGGAAAGCAAACAGCTGGTTTGAAGCATATGACCATGTTGAGGAGGTGAAAAAAGGCCAGGCGGTTTGCTTTTGCTGTTTTTGCAGCTACAGCTGCACAGCTGCACCCAGATATGTGTGGGTACAAGAGAGAGAGGCACATAGAGCATGCATGTAAAGCAAAAAGACGCATGAATTCCGTTCTGAATTTGTCCATTCACATTCATGTCGCATGTCCATGGATCGGATACATATCTGATTTAGGACCACATATGAAAGTGACTCAAATCTAATGAAAAAAATCATATTTTGGCACGTTCTCACAGACATTAAAAAGAATCAGATCTGAGCCACACAAAAAAAAATATTTGAGTCACTTTATCCTGGTAATGTGAACGTAGCCTAACAATTCTCACTGAACTGACCATAAGACCATATTACTTTTTTGAATATGAATGTTTTTGAAAAATATGATTTTTTAAAATAATAATTACACACGCATTCACATACTTTCACACACCACACCTTGTATCTCTCACACACAGGATTACATTACTAGGATAACACCTACCAAGGTTCACCGTTACTAAGTTCTGTTTTTACAGTGTATAGAACCATTGTCTTTGCTACACAATCTCAAATATTATTAAAAATATGTAATCATGTAATCATGCAGACACAGATCAACATCTACAGTGGCTTGCAAACAGCAATTCATATGTTTCTTTTGACAATGGATTTCTTCTTGACACTCTTCTATAAAGGCCATATTTGCGGAGCGCATAACTCATGATAGTTGTCTTGTCAACAGATTCTTCCACCTAAGTTGTGGATCTCTGCAGTTCCTCCAGAGTGACCATGGGCCTCTTGACTGCTTCTCTGACCAGTGCTCTCCTTGCAGGATCTTTTAGTTTGGGTGGATGGCCATGACTTGGTAGGTTTGCAGATGTATAATACTGTTTCTATTGTTGGATGATGGATTGTGTAACAGTGCTTCTTGGGATGCTCAAAGCTTGGGGTATGTTTTTATAACCTTACTCTACTTTAAACTGCTTCTCCACAACTTTATCTCTGACCTGTCTGATGAGTTCCTTGTTCTTCATGATGCTGTTTGTTCACTAGTGTTCTCTAATAAACCACTGAGGCCTTCACAGAACAGGTATATTTAGACTAAATTACACACAGCTATTAATTAATTAAGTGACTTCTCAAGGCAGTTGAGTGCACTGGATTTTATTTAGGGGGTTTAGAGTAATGGGGGGCTGAATACTTTTGTCACACTTTTCAGATTGTTATTTGATAGAAGTGTTGAAAACCATGTCATCTTTTTCATTCCACTTCACACTTATGCAATACTTTGTGTTTGTCTATCATTTAAAATCTCAATAAAATACATTTAAGTGTGACAAAATGTGAAAAAGTTTAAGGGGTATGAATACTTTTGCAAGCCACTCTATGTAATCTGACTTGTGTGAGTAGTTATTTAGTCTCATGACCTACAGACAGAAGGTGCTTATGTTGGATGTAATGTTCTCCATGTTCTGGAAGTTCAAAGAAATTATATTTTTACATATTTAAAAGTCACATTTCTGAGACTTTGCTTGGCTTCCAGTAAGAATGCCACAGCCTTTCCCCAAGCAATCACCATAAGCTCACAGAACAGCTGACTAGGTCACACTTCAGGAGTCACTCGCTTACTTTAAAGGTCAAATTCCACATTTATGGCTCTATAGCTTCTTAACATAGACTTTTTCTTTCAAATGGATACAAAATAAACCACTTATCTCATTAAAAAATATTTTTATAATTAAAAAGTAGTAAACACAACCATATCAATATCATTTGTCTTTTATAACAGAATAAATTTCAACCAAACCTCAATTAAAAATCATTAATGTTGGACTCCCTAAGCTTTGCAAAGGTTCAGACAAGCTTGAAAAAGTCATAGACCTTGAACAGCAAATCTGTGGACTGCAGTGCTGAGGAATGTTAATAACTATCATTAAGAACAGTGAGTAAAATTGAATTTCCAAGCTTAACAAGTTTTTGTATTCTTCAATCCTTGTGCCAACACTTATCAAACAAGAGCTCCTCTAAGCAAATATTTAAAGATCTGAAAGTGAAAGTAACACATGCCACAGTGCAGGAAAAAGTTATAAAATCAAGGTCAAGATGTTATGGGTCGCCTTTTTAAGTTCTGTAGTGACAACCCCCTATGGCCAGCTTGTTTCTATACATGACTGGTATTGAAACCTATCACATTGTTAACCAGGCCAGTAAGATCATTGGAGACAAACCGTTATCACAACAGAATTTATACATCCGATCGATAACAAAAAGGGACATTTCAGATCTTCAGTGACAGTACCCATCCCCTTTACTCATCATTTTAGTTGCTGCCATCAGGCAGGAGACTCAAGGTCCCACTAGCCTTGTATAAAAAAGTTATTTGTTCATTCTGCTGTGAATATTCTGAACAAGGTCATAACACACAATACCCCAGCATAGTCTGTGTGCATTGACAGATTTTGTTTTTGTGCAATTCCATCTATTTGCCTGCCAGACTGCCAAATACAATTTTCCATTTAATGTCAATTTCATGAACAAAAAGTATGTTTTTTTTATCAATTGAGCTATAAGGTGAGGAAGACCAAAACAGTTCCTGAATAGAACTGTTCATATGCTGGTAAGACAGGCAAATCAAAACCCCTGTATGATTTCCAAGGATCTGAACTAGTCAAATCAAGATGGGGATGCACTATTACTTTAGTCTTTAGCGTTTTGTGCCCAAAAATAAATTCATGTCACAGTCATATGAGAGAAACCTTATCTAGAAACCATCAAACCAAAATAAACATACAACATGCTGGTAAAAAACATTGCAAAAGCAACCCATGAGCTTCTTAAAGCAAAAAGAGATTGTTTTAATATTACAGAGTCAGTCACCTGACCACAACCAAACTGAGCATTATGCCCACTAAACAAGACGGAACCAGATGGAACTGAAGTAAACTGTCCTCAAGACCTGGGGAAAGAAACTCAGTATTGGGGATGTCCATAGTTTCCAGACTTCATGCAATCATTGACAGCAAGGGATTATTATGAACATATTAAAAATTATTCTTACATTTATTCTTAGCACTGCAGTGACACTGATAGGGTCGTGGTGCATCAGTGTCAGTGCTGTGCTGGTATAAGTGGATCATGTGCAGAAGTGCTGTTGGAGTTTTTAAACACTGTATTCTCTCAGTAATTGCTTTATTGGACACTCCTACCAATCGGGTCCACCTTGTAGATGTAAAGCCTGAGACACAAACTCTGAATATATTTCAGCACTGTCGTTTGTGCTGGTCGCACTCTAGTCCTTTACCAGTGATCATAGGACGCTGGCCACAGATATCGACCATATTGGCTTCATATTTCTGGTTGGTGGAGTATTCTTAGTCCAGCTGGGCCTCATTGTGGGGCCAAATTGCACCCAAAGTGTCAATATTTTATGTGGCCACCATTATTTTCCAGGACCAGTTCACTAGAGCTTCACAGGTTGCCACTGGAATCCTCTTTCACACCTCCACAATGTGATCATGGAAGTTGTGGATGTTAGAGACCTTAGGCTTCTCTACCTTCTATTTGAGGATGTCCCACAGATGCTCAATAGGGTTTAGGCCTGGAGAATATTTTCCTTCATCCTTTGCTTCCTCTACAAGTCAGTTGTCATCTTCGAGGTGTGTTTGGGGTTGTTGGTATTAGGTTGGAGAACTGCTATGCGGTCCAGTTTATGGAGGTACGGGATCATTCTCTATTTTAGAATGTCACAGTAGAATTCTACAGCCCCACATGTTGGAAATCAGCACCACAGTCATAGAGTTCCAGACCATGATGCTACCACCACCATGCTTGACTGTAAGCAAGTACAAGTGCTGCTACAAGTGGATCAGGTGCAGAAGTGCTGCTGGACTTTTTTGCTTTATTAGGCACTTCTACCATTTTGGTCCACCTTGTAGATGTAAACCCAGAGACACTAGCTCTGAATCTGTTCCTGCACTGTTTGTGCTAGTCACCCTCCAGTCATTCATTAGTGGTCACAGGATGGATATTTCCAGTTGATGGAGTATTCTCAGTCCAGCAGTGACACTGAGAAGGCAAATTGTGCCCAAAGTGTCAATATTGTGAGTGGCAACCATTATTTTCCAGGATTGCCTTAACCCTCTTGGGCATGAAATTGGCTAGAGCTTTTTGGATGTTAGAGACCTTGGGCTCCTCCACCTTCTGTTTGAGGATGCTCCACAGACGCTCAATAGTGGGATTTAGGTCTGGAGACATGCTTGGCCAGTTCACCACCTTTGCCTTTAGCTTCCTCTGCAAGGTGGTTGTCATCTTGGAGGTGTTGAAGTTTCTTGGAAAACTGCATGTGTTCCAGTCCCAAAAGGTATTGGATCATGCACTGCTTTAAAATGTCACAGTACATGTTGGAAATCAGCACCACAGTCATACAGCCCCAGACCATGATGCTACCACCACCATGCTTGACTGTAAGCAAGCACAAGTGTTGCTACAAGTGCATCAGATGCAGACCTGTTTGCTTTATTGTACCCAGAAGTTGATTGGATATTTCTGGTTGGTGGAGTATACTCAGTCCAGTAGTGACACTGAGGTGGGTAAAAAAAAAAACAAGGAGGTGGTCATAATATTGTGACTGGACTGTTTAAATTCTCTGTAGAATGTGCTGTAGGTTTTAAGGCACATATCTAGACTGAAAAATCAACTGTTTTGCTGCATGGCAAATCTAGTTTGCTCTTATATACAGTAATCTGTTGTCCTCTAAGATGCTTTTCAAATCCTATAAGCACATCATGCTCTCAGAACACCAAAATCAGACTGCAACACGAGCACGGCCTGGAATCAGAGAGAAGCAGCAGATGAGGATATGTGTGTGTGTGTGTTTGAAAGAAAGAGAGAGTGAGGGAATATTTCTGTGCCTCTATATCTGTGTACAGTGTGAAAGCGTGTGTGTGTAGGTGGATGTGTTCAGCTCTGTCTGTGTGCCTTTAGAGTGTGTGTCTGTGTTTTCTTTCATTCTGTGTGTGTGAGTAACAGAGTGTGTGTGTGTGGATGTGTCTCTGTGGCAGGCAGTGTGGGTGTTTCTGTGTGGGTGGTACTCTCTGGCAAAGCTAAAGTGAAGTGTTAGAGGAGCTGAAGGGAAGTGAATATAGAAGCTTTTTCTTCAGCATATGTATCCATGTAGATCTCTTCTAAACTCTCTCTCTTTCTCTCTTTTTCCCTCTGTCTTGCTCTCTCTCCCTCTCTTTCTGTCAATAAACACTGCTTAAAACAATCTACAAAGCCCATTGTGCTATTAAAAGGGTAATAGTCCAGTCACTGTCGCTCACATCTAACTAACAGATGGTGTATTACTATGCATCATTTAAAAAGGATATACAGTATGTGATGCACCTTTGTTTTATAACTGGATGGCGTTTCATGTATTATATGGAATAACCAGACAGATCTCCTTCTGATTCACAGGTGCACAGATTGGACAAAATTAAGCTTAAAGGAGAACTCCGGTGTGAAATTGACTTTGGGTTTAGTAAAACATGATAAAGAGTACTAACCTTTATTGAATAGTCCACCTCCATTCTCCTGCAGCTTTCCGAGATCTGCAGCTTTCCAAGATCCAAGATTAATATATTTATACATTGCTCACAAAATCAGTTAAACAAGGAATGTGTAAATTGTGAATCCAGTTTACCTGCTTTGGTGAAAATGGCAACAGAAAGACAATCTCAAAAAAGTTAATGGTTTGGAGGTGGTGGCCACAGACAAACATAAATGCTGGGAGCATGAGCCTTTTTTCCTCTTCTAGGACATCATATCCGTACATGCTGTCACAAGAAGATATGCTGTGTCTATCCAACACATTCTCAAAACCATGGAAGAGACACCAGAGTAGCAGCATAGCCTATGTATAAGGGCATCTACCCTACAACAGGATTCTTGCTTCTTGTTATCTTCTTCTTTGTGCAAACAGGACTGGGAGGATCCCTTTCAGAGCTTTACTAAGTGACCTCCAGTGGGCTTTTGGTGTCCAACAATCCCATGACTCCATGAAGTCCTAGCGTAGGGTAATGCCCAACCTCATGTGACCAGAGTTTGTTAATAGTTCTTACTTCCTTGATGCCATTGACTGGCCCTTATGTTTCCAAGACCAGACCTGGAACTTTATGTATCCAATCCAAAGCCACCAAGTTGAACCACAATTCGTCCAGGACTGATGCCCTCACTGATGCCCTGTTTCAGTTCTGGGAGAACATACCCACAGACTCATCCGAAGCATGTCCAGGCATTGGTAGGAGTGCATATGGTCTCATTGGTGAAGAAATGAATAGACATTGGATGAATCTACAATTTCAATGTTGTATTCAGATTTAGTTTTCCATTAAATGTATTTATGTCACTTTGGTCCAACTAATTATACAACTTAACTCAGTAAAGAGTCTTTTGTTTATTGAGAGCTGACGTGTGATGTAAATGTTTCCTTAATATTGAGAAGTGTTCTCTATATTTAAAGTGCCTTTGTTTATTGCATCAAGCTTCCATCAAGCTTGATTAAATGTTCTTTGGAAAACTCTTAACAACTTCTTTAAATTGTCTTGCTAACAGTGCCAATAGTTGTTTTCTAAACATTTTCTTGGTCTTCCAGACCTCAGCTGGACCTTTATGGCTCTTATTAAGTGTAATTGTTTAATTACGTTCCATCCTCAGAAAACCACTGTATCTGATATTTTCCTGAGATAGTTAATCTAGATCAATTAGTTAGTGAGTTAATCTACTCACTTAACTTCACCAGAATTACCCAATCCTTTTTAATCTGTATATACAGATTGTACACTGCCTGGACAAAAAAAAAGTTGCCACCAAAAAAAGGACACGTCTTTAGATTTGATTGAGGCACACATTCACTGTGGCATTGTTTCAATAAGCTTCTGCAATATCACAAGATTTATTTTAATTTAGTGTTGCATTATTTTTTTTTTTTACCAAGATCTTGCAGCAGCATTGATGATGGTAGAGTCTGACCACTGCACAAAGCAGCTCTTCTCCATCCAGCAAATCCCAAAGATTCTCAATGAGGTTAAGGTCTGGACTCTGTGGTGAACTCTCTCTCTCAATCCATGTGTGAAAATGATAAATGATGATCTCATGCTCCCTGAACCCTGAACTCTTTCACAATTCCAGCACCATGAATCCTGACATTGACATCTTTGAATATGCTTATGTCATCAGGGAAGAAAAAAATCAAATAACCTGATGGAATAACCTGGTCTATATTTAGTATATTCAGGTAGTCAGTTGACCTCATTCTTTCAGAACATACTGTTGCTGTACCCAGACCTGCAGATCAACTGCAGCATCAACCAACCTCACATCATTCGCTGTATTTGTTGGCCAGGCAGTGTATAATATGCATGATATGACCCCATTAAAATAGGCAGTCATACACAGAGCCATAACCACATTACCTGCAGTTAAGACATAGGTTTTATTTTTATATTAAATCATATTGTATGTTAGTTATTTTGGTCCTCACAACCAATTCCACTTCATTTCAGTCTCGTGGTGCAAGCATTTTGCAGCGTATCAGGCTGAGAAGTGTGTAATGTGTTAAATTCTCACTGTCCTCATGTAGCCAAATGTGTGACTTACTATTTGTGCTGGAAACAGGCCTGAGAGGGTGGATTTGGAAATGAGAATTTCTTTGTCCTCTCCATTAGAGTGCTTTTAATGAGTGTGCTGGTTGTTGCCACAGTGAAGCTAATGTAATAGACCTAATGAGTCGGATTATGTTAAGTTCATCTTCTGTCAGGCATTTTAATTCTAAATCAGGACCATCGTGTTCTAGCTGTGTTCTAGCATTGCTCAAACAGTAATTACATCCTTGAGGGTCCGAAATTTAGAAATGAAATGATCTCTTAAACAGAAAAGCTGCTTGAAATCAATGGGGAAATGTTCATCAAAGTGTTCATCTGTGCAATATGATACCAACACATTACTGACTTTTTATTTTAAATGCCTTAGAAAAAAGGTTTATACGGTGGTGTGAATAAGTGTGTTCCCTTCCATGAATTTTTAGCAGGTTTGTCACTGTTAAATCTTACAAATCACTAAAAATGCAGTTTTTAAATGAAGGCTTTTATTATTAAGGTAGAAAAATCCAAACATACAAGTCCCTGTGTGAAAAAGTGGTCAGGAACGATTGAGAAAGAAATTAAGTAATTAAAATCTGTCAGTCTGGAAAGGATTATAAAGCCATTTCTAAAGTTTTGGGACTCCAGCGAACCACAGTGAGAGCCTTTATCCACAAATGGCGAAAACATGGAACAATGGTGAACCTTCCCAGGAGTGGCCGGCTGACCAAAATTACCCCAAGAGTGCAGCAATGACTCATCCAAGAGGCCACAAAAGACTCCACAACATCATCCAAAGAACTGCAGGCCTCATTTGCCTCAGTTATGGTCAGCGTATATTACTCCACGGTATAACAGACAACTCCACAACAAAAAGAACATTAATATGAGATTTGAGAATACTGGGAAGTGCTGTCCCTGTGCTATGTGCTCTTTTGCAAAGTCATTATTTTGTAGTTGGCAGCATGCCCACATGAACTACTCTGGGTCTACATGATGTGTCTTTAGTAGGGATGCCTTAAAAATGCAAGGGAAACCTAATATCTTCTCAGTATGCATTGCCAATTAGGTTAATTACAACTACAAAAATGTCCAAAAAAATTGAAGTTTCTAGTATTTTTTTTCCCACTATAAATCCAATCCAAGAACCATTTACGAACTTTCACTTTAAGCCATTTAATTTAAGACATTTCATTTAAGACATTCTATGTTCATTTGAAATCCCAATACCATCTCTATTCCTTAGCTTTAGCTGTGCTGCATGCCTCTGTGTGCTCTCTAATGTGTTTCATATGACTGGCAGCTGGACTGTTTACCGGTAACCTGTGGTGAACTTGGCAGAGTCAAATCTGATTCCTGAAAGAATGAAAAAAGGAAAAAAAAGTCATGTGGATGCTAATGGGATGCTATGGGTCTCTGATCAGGGCATCACTCACCTCAGCCATAAACAAGAATCTTACATAACCACAGAGCAGAGTAGAGTGAACCCTGACCCAGATTTCTGTTACTGTAAAGACTATTTGTGTCCTTATAAATATGTGTTTTTGTTTCGAACAGTTTGAGCTCTGGAAAAAAAAATTAAGAGACCACTTCAGTTTCTGAATCAGTTTCTCTGATTTTGCAATTTATAGGTTTATGTTTGAGTAAAAGGGACATTGTTGTTTTATTTTATAAACTACAGACAACATTTCTCCCAAATTCCAAATAAAAATATTGTCATTTAGAGAATTTATTTGCAGAAAATAAGAAAAGGCTGAAATAACAAAAAATTGCAAAGAAGCGTACACGTGCATGTGATGTACATGTGTACCAGGTGGAGTGTACTTACACATGTGTAACAATGTGTGTACTCAATCAGCCCTAATTACATACTAGACAATAGCTGTTGGATAAGTTTATACTCATTTTATCACACACACACACACACACACACACACACACACACACACACACCATTACACTTGTTACATATGTGTAAGAACACTTGCTCTATTACATGTGTAAGTACACTCACCCTGGTACACATGTGTACTTACACAAGTCAAAATTAACATTAATACACATGTGAAATTACATAACCTGTACCTCTGTAGTTAATCTGTAACAATGTGTACTTCATCAGTAGTTACACTGTAGTTACACGGATTGTTACTGTGTAACTACATAGTACTTAGGGACACTTATTATAAAGTAGGACCAAACTAACTTCACAAATTAAACCTGCCACAGATTATTGACAAGACTTGAGGTAAGAGAGAGAACTGTGTGGACTATAATGATGTACAGGTTGTCAGAAAGACAAGGCAGATCTTGAAGAAGCTGCAACCTTCAGAAAAAACAAGCTTTTATACATCTGTGCTCAGCAGTTGTCATGGAGATACCAGAGGACTTGGGCTGAAGATGAGTAATAATATGCTAAAAAACGCAGCGCAATTCCACCAACATACTGCCGTCGAACCTTACTTCCATTCCCACAAGAGCTTCTCTGCTTATGTCGATGTGCAAACACAAGTTCAGCATGTTCTGCTGCATTGTTTCATATTTAAAAATCTGATTTAAAGATATGAAAAAATCTATACCCCCCATCCCCTCCCGACAGGACTGTAGAATGAGACCTGTAGAGTCTGTGTTAGAGTAATACAGCGGAAAAGGTTTGAAGAAAAAACATTGCAGACACGTCTTTGTTCAAAACACGTTTCTTTCTTATGTTTCTTACTGCTTCAAAATGTTAAAAGTGTTTACACATTCACACAATGCAAGCACGTCACATTCATAAACAGAGTGTCTTATTAGGCCTCCCGGCCTGTGTAGTAAAACCACTCCAGATGATCCAGAACGCAGCAGCACGTCTGGTCTTCAACCAGCCAAAACGGGCACATGTCACTCCGCTGCTCATTGAGCTCCATTGGCTACCAGTTGCTGCTCGCATCAAATTCAAAGCTCTTACAATCGCCTGCAAGGTGATGACAGAACAGCTCCTTCCTACCTGCACTGATCACTACTGAAGGCTTACGCTACCTCCCGGCCGCTGCGCTCCTCCAATGAACGTCGCCTCGCTTTACCAAACAAACATTCACACAAAGCAATCCAGACTGTTCTCATACAGAGTTCCCCAATGGTGGAACAAACTACCTTCTACTACCAGATCAGGAGAATCTCTCACTATCTTTAATAAACTCCTGAAGACAGAGTTCTTCAAAGAGCACTTACTCTCCTAACACCTCTAACTAACTACCTTCTACTACCAGATCAGGAGAATCTCTCGCTATCTTTAAGAAACTCCTGAAGACAGAGCTCTTCAAAGAGCACTTACTCTCCTAACACCTCTAACACACTAACTACTTCTAACCTAATTTCCTTCTTCCCCTCCTTCACTCCTCTATCCTATTATTCCCCTTTGTCCTCCTTTTATCCCTATCCAAAGATGTTTTACCTTTAAACTTATTTTACATTGTACTTGAATATTGTAAGTCGCTTTGGACAAAAGCGTCTGCCAAATGTAATGTAATGTAATTAGAACTCACATGAGGTGACTTTACAACAACTGACATTCTTACAATTATCCTTAGCATTCTTAGAATTGTCTTTAGTTAGCATTCTTAGCTATATCAGTTGAAAACTGTGTCCTTATTTAGCAGTCTTAACACTGTCCTTAGTTAGCATTCTTCACATTGTCCTTAGTTTACATTCTTAGCATTGTCTTTAGTTAGCATTCTTAACATTGTCCTTAGTTAGCATTCTTAGCATTGTCTTTAGTTAGCATTCTTAGCATTGTCCTTAGTTAGCATTCTTCGCATTGTCCTTAGTTAGCATTCTTAGCATTGTCCTTAGTTAGCATTCTTAAATATATCAGTTGAAAACTGTGTCCTTATTTAGCAGTCGTAACACTGTCCTTAGTTAGCATTCTTAGAATTGTCCTTAGTTTACATTCTTAGCATTGTCTTTAGTTAGCATTCTTAGCATTGTCTTTAGTTAGCATTCTTTGCATTGTCCTTAGTTAGCATTCTTAGCATTGTCTTTAGTTAGCATTCTTAGCATCGTCTTTAGTTAGCATTCTTAGCACTGTCTTTAGTTAGCATTCTTAGAATTGTCTTTTGTTAGCATTCTTAACATTGTCCTTAGTTAGCATTCTCAGAATTGTCCTTAGTTTACATTCTTAAATTGTCATTAGTTAGCATTCTTAGCATCGTCTTTAGTTAGCATTCTTAGCATTGTCTTTAGTTAGCATTCTTATAATTGTCCTCAGTTTACATTCTTAGCATTGTCTTTAGTTAGCATTCTTAGCATTGTCTTTAGTTAGCATTCTTTGCATTGTCCTTAGTTAGCATTCTTAGCAT
Source organism: Astyanax mexicanus (assembly GCF_023375975.1). Lineage (NCBI taxonomy): Eukaryota > Metazoa > Chordata > Actinopteri > Characiformes > Acestrorhamphidae > Astyanax > Astyanax mexicanus. The sequence continues at coordinate 36,514,223 of NC_064427.1, read as the reverse complement.
TGTCTTTAGTTAGCATTCTTAGCATTGTCTTTAGTTAGCATTCTTAGAATTGTCCTTAGTTAGCATTCTTAGCATTGTCTTTAGTTAGCATTCTTAGAATTGTCCTTAGTTAGCATTCTTAAATATATCAGATGAAAACTGTGTCCTTATTCAGCAGTCTTTACACTGTCCTTAGTTAGCATTCTTAACACTGTCCTTAGTTAGCATTCTTAACACTGTCCTTAGTTAGCATTCTTAACACTGTCCTTAGTTAGCATTCTTCACATTGTCCTTAGTTAGCATTCTTAGATATATCAGTTGAAAACTGTGTCCTTATTTAGCAGTCTTAACACTGTCCTTAGTTAGCATTCTTAACACTGTCCTTAGTTAGCATTCTTCACATTGTCCTTAGTTAGCATTCTTAGAATTGTCTTTAGTTTACATTCTTAGCATTGTCTTTAGTTAGCATTCTTAGCATTGTCTTTAGTTAGCATTCTTTGCATTGTCCTTAGTTAGCATTCTTAGAATTGTCCTTAGTTAGCATTCTTAGATATATCAGATGAAAACTGTGTCCTTATTCAGCAGTCTTTACACTGTCCTTAGTTAGCATTCTTAACACTGTCCTTAGTTAGCATTCCTCATATTGTCCTTAGTTAGCATTCTTAGATTGTCTTTAGTTAGCATTCTTAGCATTGTCTTTAGTTAGCATTCTTAACATTGTCCTTAGTTAGCATTCTTAGATATATCAGTTAAAACTGTGTCATTTTTAACAGTCTTAACACTGTCCTTAGTTAGCATTCTTGAAATTTTCTTTAGTTAGCATTCTTAAAATTGTCCTCAGTTAGCATTCTTATCTATATCAGTTGAAAACTATGTGAAAATATTACATTTTGTGCATCCACATATAATTAGTAGTACATTTGTCCACAAATAGGAGGGTTTTTTTTATTTGATGATAATTTATTAAATAGATAAAAGTGCTAACTAACTGTATAATTTTGCTGCTTTCCCTACTGTTGATATAAAGTGCAGCCATCTTGGAATTCAAATGAAAGGTTGATAATTCTTTTCTTTGCTTTCTAACCAGTGTTGTACAAAATACTGAACGGAATTAAGAAGGACTCCTAAATTCCAATTATATTCTTGAATTAAAATTTGAATTTAAGTTGAGATGCAAGCAGAATTGCAATTGCAGGAAGTAGAATTAGAATTCCATGAAATTCTAAGAAATTTCTAATAAATAAATAAAGTGAATTTCATAATAAAACATTACAGCATATACCACATATGATTACAACATAAATTTAATCTAAATATTATGTAGAGATATTATTGTATAAGCACAAATTAAAATTGTAATAACTTTAAAAAAAAATGATAGGACAGCACTTAATTTCCCAGAATACCTTGCTTTATCCAAGTATTAAAAATGGTTGTCAAAACAATAAGGCCATTTGAGGAACCATTAGATGCATCTTACCGTTACCGTGTAAAATACTTTAATAAATGATAATTGCATTTACTAAAAAAATGTTTCATTTGAAATTAAATTATAAATTATATTGCTAATTATTTAACATGTTTTCTTTATTTTTAGTGTCCGTGCTTCCATTTGAAAAAAAATCTATATGTTAACAGTATAACATTCTTACTGATTTTCTCTGAATGGCAATAAATTCAATTCAACATCTTGTAGGGTGGATTAAATTCTAATTCAAATTTAAATTAATTAATTGAATTTAATTTAATTCTAAAATTCAGAATTTTGCACAGCCCTGTTTACACCTAGGAAATGCAACTTGTGGTGGCATTTCACTTGAAATTTCCTATTTGGACCTAAAAAAAAATTCGATATCTGAGTTTAAATGAAATGCAGCACTATCCAGCACAGAAGAGGTCAGGCCACATTTAGCGTCCCAAAATAAAACAAGAAAACACATTTTCTAACACGTTTTTTCAAGTTTAAAACAATGTAACACCTCAAATTCTCATATTCTGTTTGCTCTTACTAAGTCCTAGACATTCATAATGATGCAATTCCTAATTATATAACACTTCCCACACACACAACAATGGGCTAATATCAAATAAGAAGTGCAACGTGTTGGCACCCGGCGTGCTGCGAAGCGCAGCGGAATTTAGATCAATATCCATGTTAAAATATCCCAACAAAAGTAAGTGCTGAAGAGAGGATTCATGGGAGATTTATATAATGTCAGTGAGTCAGACAGTGAATCACTGCGGATGGGGAGAGAGAACGAGTGAGGGAGAGTGCAAAAGAAAGAGAGATGGAAGAGAGCAGAAAATAGATGGAAACGGGTGGCAGAGGGAGACGGAGCGATTGGGGATTAAGTTGGCATATTTACTCATATGCTCATGGCTGCCGTTTGCGTCTGTGTTTCTTGCATCATAGTGCAGATTAAAACCTTATCTAACCTCACGTAACTGAAGGTAAAAAAAAAAGGATTGACACAGATTCACAGGTTTAAAATGTGGTTGAATTTATAAAAAAAAAAATCCAAGCTCTGTAAGTGTTTTACTCATCACAGCATCGATGCATTTAAGCACGTATGAGATTAAGATCTGCTCTTCTGGGGTGCGTTTCCCAAAACCTCTTAATCACAAAAAAATGTATATATTAAACATAGCTTTCACTTTGTTGTGACAAACCATACTTTTAAATATTACTCTTCATTTTCATGAGGTTTTAAAAATACATTGTTGCTATCCAATGAAAAACAAGTATCTCATTTTTTGTCGATTTTTAGTTTGCTAAATAATTTGAACACACAAAGTTCCCTAACACTGTGTAAAAAATTCTAGATGAATGGTCCAAAAATACCTTAAATTACCTTAAAGAAACTCTTTTTACCTTGATTTCCAATGAAGGTAAATAAGATTTTATCTCTCTCGTGTAAAGTTGGAGAGACGTTTTGGACAGCAACAACGTATTTTATATTATTGTTGTGCTATGGATAAATTTGCATATAAAACATTTTTTTCTCATAAATTGCCCATATAATGGGCTTTGCATTAAGTAATTTAATTTATGTGATTTATCTTGATTTTCTGGAGACTTTCTAGAGATTATTAGAGATGTATTAAATTATGAAAGTCTATAAATGCATTTTGGAAAGAGAGCGAGAGAGCGGTCTGTTTATGTCTTGCTTGTTTTCAGAAACACAGAAGCTCGTACATATCGAAAAATATATCATATATAGAGCAGATATTTTTAGCAAAAGAGTGTATAACAATATGCTTCATGTTTGTCTATCATCAGCACTTTAAAACCCAGCTGCACACTTTGTTAGGAGAGTAATTGGTTGTGTTTAATTGGCCTTAGTGCAGCACAGTATGTGATACATTGAATACAAATTACTTCACTATTTGTTTCTGAGAGCTCAGTCTTTACTTTTTTATTGTCTGTTAAAAGCACCCAGACTCCGTGGCTCTACTCTCTTTCATTCTTTAGAAAAGAAGACAAAAATATGAACGATTTTGTCAAATTTCCAGAAAAGTCTCCAAAGTAGAGAGGTGGAGGTGGAGCCCACCCTTTTTAACTTCCTACACTAACATTAGCTGAATGGATAATCACTAATTAGATCACACTCTCTATTAATGCAACCAACAACTACTCCATGTAATAAATAGAAACGCCCTGCAGAGGGTCTGTTCCAGTCACTTCATTCAAACTTTAACCCCACCAACTTATAATGTAGAAGAATAACATTTTAAAAACTGATTTCTGGAGGGAAAAAGGTGCCAAAATTTTATTTCTATAGCGCTTTTTACAACAAAGGTTGTCACAAAGCCTCTTTACAGGAAAAACAGGTCCACGCCTCTTATGAGCAGCACCACAGAGCATACGGAAAACTAACTGTTGTAATTAGACATTGAAAATGGAAATCAGTTTAGAGGAGAAAATGAGATGAAAAATTTGAGGAGTCATTTTGGCATTAAAACACATGGGGCTTTGCCATCAAGCTGCCGGCGCTCAGAGGGAGCAAAATTGGCCCAGCTCCCTCCAGGTGGGTAGATGGCGCTCTCTCCCCACATCACTCCTAGGGTGATGTCTGCAGCTCAGGGCGTCTGTGAACTGATGTATCAGAACCGAGTCGCTGCATTTTCCTCCGAGCGTTAGCGCTGTGATGCTGCTCGGTAATGCTGCATCAGCATTAGCTCGAAAAGAAGCGGCGGCTGACTTCACATGTATCAGAGGAGGCATGTGCTGGGCATTACTAGTCCTAATGAGTGGGTTGGGTAATTGGCCGTGTAAATTGGGGAGAAAATGGAAAAACACATCATACTGCAACCAGCCAGCAGAGGCACTAGACAGTCATTGGTTAAAACGTATCAAACTCATCAAATAAATATCAAGATAAATGCTATATATCATGATTATATATCAATTGTCTTTAAGTGTTATATTATTATATTTGTGCCAAATATTTGCACACTCTACTATGAAGGTCGTAAGTCCGTAAGGCAAATATAATTTTATAAAAATTCAAGAACAAAAAATAAGATGCATAGACTTTAAATTTTTTAGGGTAATTTCTGTTGGTCAATTCATCATGACATAGTCAAATAATTTGACACAGCGTAAAGAAAACTGTTATATTCAGATTATTTAAGATTATATAAATGTTGGCCTTTAATGTTGTATATTTAAACATATAAAAGCCATTCCACCAAATGGGTTTCATTTGCTTGTTGTAACTCTTCCAAATTATTTGTATTATTATTATTATTATTTTTATCATTTTTCAACTCTGAATCTAATAACATATGTATTTAACTATTCAAATCATGTACTGGTCAAACTCAAACAGCTTTACTTAATTATTTACAATGTTTCTAATTCGAAGACGGTTACAAAACTCATGTGACATTTAAAAAACATATTTAAAAGCAAGTTTACTCATTTCTTTGATTTTTTCTAAAGAAAGTTTTTTTTAAAGAAGTATTTTAAAGAAATGGTTGACTGCATGTTCAAATGATTGATATTCATGACAAACAAATCACTTGTTAATGTTAATGGCATTTATTTCTGTTACTGGAACTCACTCCTGTTACTGACTCTCATTCCTGTTACTGTTTATGTCTAAAGTAACATGAATAAAAGTAACAGAAAGGAGTTTTTTAATGATTTAATTAGCATTTAATTAGCAAAAACATCAAAAATAGCTAAATGGCAGCTATGCTAATAGTATAAGGACACTGAGCACATTCTAGTGAATTTCCTAAAAAATTGTATTTTAAAAATAAACAAATAAGATCTAAGAAATAATTAAGTTAAAAGGACAGAGCGTTGAGATTGACCTTACAATAGTTACAAAAAGATTAAATATACTTAATTGTGTTATTTCCATGATCTTCAGAAGAATCAACTGATGTCACTTCCTGTTGTAGATGTGACTTGTAATGTTCTAAGTAGTTTATATAAATATTTTTTAATTACATATCTTGCTTTTGCAATTAGGTCAATGGAAAAAAGACAATATGCTTAATAATAAAATGTATTTTAAAGTTATTTTGTGTGCACATTTATACACCACTTTTGTGAGATTCTGTACGTCCAACTTTCTTTCCACTTTTGTCTCCAAAAATGTTTGTTTAATTTGATTATGATGAAAATCAACACCATTTGAACACTCTTAACTTTTGTAAGCCCTTAGTGTTTTATTAGGAATTAATAAGAAATACCAGATATCTCACTTGCCACGGAAGTTCAGGGAGTCTCCCACATGAGCAAGTGAGAATGTGAAAGAGAGAAAGTAGAGAGGAATAAAAGAGAAATAGAACATTCTTCTTTTGCTCTCTCTTCATGCTTAGTTGAATAAAGAGGTTTCTGTGTGGATGAGGCTTTGCAGTTTGGTTTGTGAAACCAGGAGACCGAGAAAATGAATCCCTACTTAGACCATATTCACACTAGGGGTGGGAATCACAGGGCATTTTTTATATCATATTATCATAATACATTGCCCATGATCAAAATGTTATCACGATACTGTGATACTCTGCGATGCTCTGAATATATCTACAACACTTCTTGGTATCCGTGTTACTGAAGACAATAAAATACTCCAACTTAAGCAAACACCTGGAATTTTGGATTTAATGGTCACAACTGATATTTTTCACCGTAGGTTTATCCTATTAATTCGGGTGAGTCATAGGGAGTTTAATTTGCTCATATCATTAATATGTAGCAAACTAAAACAATACAATATATCTTGATATATCATGATATTTTATCCCACCCCTACTTTCACACAACAGCAATGTAGCCCAAATCTGATCTTTTCTGTTATACAGCTCTGGAAAAATATAAGAGACCATTTAAAAATGATGAGTTTCTTTGATTTTACCAAATTACCAACCTCTGGAATATAATCAAGAGGAAGATGGATGATCACAAGCCATCAAACCACCAAGCTGAACTGCTTGATCTTTTGCACCAGGAGTGCAGCAGCATAAAGTTATCCAAAAGCAGTGTGTAAGACTGGTGGAGGAGAACATGATGCCAAAATGCATGAAAAAAACTGTGATTAAAAACCAGGGTTATTCCACCAAATATTGATTTTTGAACTCTTAAAACTATGAATATGAACTTGTTTTCTTTGCATTAATTGAGGTCTGAAAGCTCTATAAATGCTCTATAAATGCTCTAAATGACAATATTTTTATTTGCAATTTGGGAGAAATGTAGTCCGTAGTTTATAGAATAAAACAACAATGTTAATTTTACTGAAACATATACCTATAAATAGCAAAATCAGAGAAACTGATTCAGAAACTGAAACAGTCTCTTTATTTTTTTAGAGCTGTATGTGACACAAATGTATTTTCTGTGTGGCAGTGTGAGCAGCAAAAAACACATTAAATCTGCCATTTTTACTTCCGATGTGGGCCAGTTCAGTATGTGGTATTGAAATATGAATACACATCCAATTTGTGCCAATGTGACTCAGTCTGAACATCCTAATCAGAATTCACCCCACTTTTATATCAAGGAGAAGAATGAAAAATGACCCTGAGTGGACAGGATAATGGACAGCAGCAGAGAGTTAAGGACTTTAGTGGTGGGGAATTGAAGTAACAAATCCCAAAAACATCTGGCCTGATGTCTCTGTTACAATAATACTGTATAGATAGGCTTGTGTTGAAGCCACATTGTGTTTCTAGTTAATTGGCCGACACATCTACAGATCATTGCTGCAGCATCAGTCATATCTTTTGAATGAAACCGAAACTTAACGTGAAGCGTTGCTGTTTTAAACATGTGCATCATTTACAGAGGTGGAAAGTAACTAGTTACATTTAATCACATTACTGTAATTGAGTAGATTTTATGAGTAATTTGTCATTTTTAAAGTAGTTTTTAAATTAGGTAATTTTATTTTTGACACAAGTAATTTACTTTACTAATTTGGAAAACTCCATATTACTGAATAAAAAATAAAATGCTGGGAAAAAAAACAAATTGTATGAATAAAAAAAAAATAGAATTTTGTTCTCCATGGCAACGCAGCTGGACTTTTCCCAGCAATGTTTATTATGGTTAGCGGGAGAGACGTTGTGTGAATCAGCTGTGTAGCCTGGGGTCTGTGTGAGTGGCTCGGGGAACAAGTTTTCTGTCGAGTTATGCTCCCCATCGATATGTGCTTCTTTACAGCACTGCGCATGCGCCGACCCACAGTTTTTTTTAATGATTTTTACTGGGAACATTAAACAATCTGCTTATGCCATAACTTTTTAACAGTAAAGAAAAAAAAGGATCATAGAAACATATGCCACTTGTTTTATGAGGTTGTCTGAACAAATACTGCCTGAAAGGTCCAAATTATTTTATTTAATAATTATTTAATAATTATTTATGATTTGTTTTACTTTTTTTACATCAAATAATTAAATGTAACTATGTAACTTTTACTCAAAGTAAATTTTAAATTGAGTACTTTTTTACTTTTACTCGAGTAGATCTTTAGATGGGTACTTTTACTTGAGTAGAATTTTAGCAAAGTAAAGGTACTTTTACTTCATTACAATTTTTCAGTACTTTTTCCACCTCTGATCATTTACAACGTGTGAATTGTTCAGATCGATGTCAGATATGAGTCACAATGAAATGATTGTTTGAACAGCTCAAACTTAACATCAGATCTTGAAGGTGCACCATATCTCCTGCTGTGCTGGTCATCACAATGGTCCTCTGGTCAGAAATTCAACATTTATGAATGGGATAGCGGGTGACGAATAATGTGCAACTTGACCTCGACAACAGATTACAGGTAACAGAAGCTGTACACCTACACAAAAACTTCATAATGGGTCTAGTGGGTGGAAGAACAAGGCAGCCGTTTCTAATAAAGTGGCCAGTGTTTACATCCTGCTAATACAAACAACCAGAGATTTGCACATAAATAACCATGAACACTGAAATCACTGAAGTACCTTTTCATACATAATTGGACTCCTCTTTGTGTTCCATTTATCCACACACATCCACCCACACACACACTTACACACTTACACACACACACACACATATATGGTTACATATTTACACAGTTGTCCTTGTTTCCTGTTTTGGGTCTCGTTTAAACAGAGAGAATGCAGGCTAAAGGGAATGTGCAGTGAATCCCTCAGTCCATCCATGGTCCTCAACTGTTCTCGGGTGTTTTTTGGTGTGCTTTCTTCTTGTGTCAGGGTTTAAAACACCCAGAGCAGCTCATCTCCTTGTTTGGGGACAGCTGAGGCGAGATGGTGTCTGGAACCACTGATTTGAGGATGTCGTTCTCACTGGCGATGATGTGCTTCACCAGGAAATTTGCAGCTTCGTTGATATTTATGTTTTCCTACAACAGTGAGAGAAAAGAATGCAAGAGTATGAGATACAAGTTTATTTTATTAAAAAAAATAATTTTAAGTTCTATAGGGAATTGTGGTAAACTGAGATGCTGGTGCATTTTACTTTTACGCAAATATATTTTGACACAAGTGATTTACTTCACTACTCCCCGTTACTGAGTAAAAAAAAAAAAAAAACTGCTTGAATGTTAACAAAAAATTGAATAGCAATTATTAACACAGCAATGGAAAGTGGAAAAAAATGGATCATAGAAACCTATGCCACTCGTTCTTTAAAAATGTTTTATGGGGTGGTCTGAACAAATACTAAAAGTAACTATTACTTGTAACTAATAGTAAAATACTAATACTAAAATACTAATACTAAAAGTAACTAAACATGTGATCAAAGCCTGATCCATCCATCCTTTGCACTGTCATGTCTGGAGATGTGGTCATAAAGTTATGAGTAATAAGTAAATCAAAAGTCACATGGATCATACCAATGCCAATGCAGTATGACACATCATGACCCTGTTTAGAAGCATACAGCTGAATTTTAGTGAATGGGATCTACAAATGAGCCGTTTTTTCTGTGTGCAGATTTGTAAAAGTAAAAGTAGTGCACGCTCGAAAAATTTGTGACCAATTACACGCATTAAAAGTGCGGTGAGCAGCATGGGGCGGTACGAGCGCTCACCCTCGGCACTGGTATCTGATTGTTTCCACTACTTTTGATCATAAGCCGATAGCAGGCCTTTCTTTGATCTCCGCTCTCCCAGAACTGGGTCGTAGAGCCATTGTGAATTATTAAAAGGCGCGGATTTGTACGAGGCGAGGCTACGTTTAAAACCGTTCGGTCTCCGCCGTGCCGCGACGAGCGCAAAAAAAAGGTGCTAAATGGATATAAATAAATAATTAAATGAATTAAAAAGTTCATCCCTTCAGAGCGTCTTCATTAGATTTAATGAGAGAGCCCTCGAGTGAGCGCTGGCCCTGCTCCTCGTCCCTTGGCAACTGCTCGGCGTGACTGTCAGGTGTAATTAGGTCCTGAATATTCATGGGCATTTAATTAGGGGTCTTCAAACGCAGCTCATAATGCATGTTTCCTCATGATCTCCTGGTCCTGGGCACCTGACATCTCATTAGGGCCTGAGCCGAGCGCACGATGTTCATTAGCCTTTGCTAATGCGAGAGACCTATTTCTGTGTCTCTGGACTTTAAGACAGATCTACATCTAGAAAACAATGATCCATCAGGTGCAACTCCTTATACATAGCAGAAAAGTCATGGGACAGCATAATTTGCATAATTTGTGAGCTATTAAACTTATGAATTAGGTTGAGCACTGGCCAGAGTGCTCTTGACAATTTAAGTGAGTTTAAGCGAGGTCTGATAGTGGGTGTCAGATGGATGGGAAACTACAGTTGTATAGGCATTTAACATTTCTCTATCTACTGTGTCCCATGTGTACTAAGAATACTAGTTGGGTAGTTTGGTGTCCAAACTACGGCCCGTGGGCCATTTGCGGCCAGTTTCCTTTTTTGGAGCGGCCTGCGAGGTATTTTAGAAATAGAATGAAAGTTGGCCCGCTCTTAAGCAGGTTTTTATAATATGAGATTCAAAGTTTGAACGCTAGGTGTCAGAAAATTGGGCCAAAGAGTCGGAGAGGATGCGCAATTCTATCGCAGAAAAACGGGCCAAAGAGTCTAAAAGTGGAGAGTGTGCGCAATTCTTGCGCAGAAAAACGGGTCAATGAGTCTAAAAGTGAAGAGTGTGCGCGTTTCTAGCACAGAAAATCGGGCCAAAGAGTCTAAAAGCGGAGAGAGTGTTCAGTTGTAGCGCAGAAAAACGGGCCAAAGAGTCTAAAAGTTGCCGTAATTAAGGAGTGTAATATTAAGAGACATCATGAAATTAAACATCAATTTGAAAAATCTTAGTTTACACAACACTGTCAAAGATAAAGAGAGTAAGTCAAGTAAAATGGTGTGTAAATGAAATAATTGGGAAAAAACTATTATTTAAAGGTATATTTAATTATTTGTTTTATTACAGAGTGTGGCCCGTGACATCAAATATATTTCTCCTTCTGGCCCCCAACAAAAAAAGTTTGGACACCCCTAATCTAATCTAATCATGGAAGGAATTAACACCCCAGTTGACAGTGCAGTAGGTGGTAATGATCATGCCTGGTAGCAGAGGGAATTGTGGTAAACTGAGATGATGGTGCTGTTGTTCTCCCACTGCACACGGTCACTCAGGTTTGTGGACGGATGGTGGAGTGGGTGGATGCCGGTGTTTCAGGGTGCCTCTGTGTCTATGTTACCTTCTGGCTCTCTCCCTTTAGTTAGGCTGTTTTATTTAGATCTGCCGGAGTCATTAGCCACATTCTCTGTTTTACATGAATCCATAATCCAGTCAAAACTAATTCCATCTCTCTGCCTTTCTGTTTTCTCTATCTATCTCTTCTAAATGTATCAAGATGCCCTGTTCCTGATGTTGCCCAACCTGGCTCTCCACAGCTCGCTGTGTTGCGTTCCTGCTCTACAACCCTGCAGTGATCAACATCAACACACTCAGAATCTGTTTCTATATCAGCCCTAGCTCTTCATTATCAATTATGTGCTCATCACCTTTTCACATTGATAGATTAGTACCTGTTTCTAGATTATCCATATCTCTCCATTATGTACCATCACATTCTTAGCTTACTAAGTTAAGTAAAGCTAAGCTAAGTAAACAAAACTTCAATAAAAAGACTTTATTTTAAATTCAAACAAGCGCTGGATGTTAATCTGCACAGATTGCTCTCCTGAATACTGTTTTTTTTGGGTGAATAAAGCACTTCAGTTTTTTACAGTAAGCTTAGATTCACAGATTTCTGCAGCACTAAGGCTGGAGCGTTAGCATTAGCGGATAACCATTAGCAACAGTGCTACACTGAGGAACCTTGATCGTTCCGGTAAGTCAGGGTGATATTAGCTAGCAAATACGCAGGCTACAGTTTGAAATACTGCCCTCTGAATGAAGAAAGACTTAGCGTGGTTAGCGGTTAATGCTAATTCTGCTCCAGCAGTGCTAGCCAGGGTTAACAGCAGACTACAGGCTGATAATACTCACTTCTGAACAAGTAAATAGCGGTTAGTGGGTAATGCTAATGCTACTCCAGTTTCGCTGCTGGAGAACTAAACTGAAACTCCTGTATAATGCTGTACTTCAGCGGAGTGGCTTTACTGCTCCTTAATACCTGACTGATAAAATTCATACTTAAAGCACACCGGGTTACAAGGTGCTCTGATGATTTGGGGGAAAATTGTAGGATTTTAAGTGTGCCTTATGGTGCGAAAAATATGGTATCATTCATTTCACTTCATAAACAAAGAATTTCCTGTCAGTAAAACATAATACTACACCTTACCTTGGCTGATGTCTCAAACCATCCAACAATTCCATTCTCCTGGCAGAACTGGTCCATCTTGAGACCATTATTAGCCACGACTTCTTTGCTTTGGTCACACTTGTTAGCTAGCAGGACAGTAGCAATGCTTTTGCCATTGGCTAGCGTCAACTTTGAGTCCAGATCCTCTTTCCATTTGGTGACTGCTTCTAACGTGGTGGGCCTGGTGACATCGAAAACGATGAACGCCCCCATGGCCTCTCTGTAGTAAACCCGAGTCATGTTCCCAAAGCGCTCCTGGCCTTCCACAGCAGAGAGAGAGAGAGAGAGAGAGAGAGAGAGAGAGAGAGAGAGAGAAAAGGGAAGATTAAACCATATTACAGACACTGCACAAAAAAAATATATTAAAAAAGCTGCTTAGCTAAACACAAATTAAACACACATTAGTAGACAAACCAAGTCTCCCTGAAGCTGTGGGAGTCTCCCGCATTTCGGTAGTGGCTCCCTGATGCCCGCGAGTCACATATAATCTCCCGGAATTCAGAACGAGTGCCCCAAACGCGCACACAGGCCACAGACTTTTTTTCTCTAATCGCGTGTGGGAAGGAGAGAGAGAAAACAGAGAGGGTTCTGATTGGCCTGTTCTCTGCAAAGAGTCTGTGAGACAGCCAATCAGTTTTTAGTGTGGGCGGGCAGTGTTTTTCCCCCCTCCCGGACGGGATTTGTTTAGTGAGTGAGAGAAAGCAGATCATGGCGGAGGCAATACTATTAATTATTGTAATAAGATATGAAATGTTTTTGATGTTGTCCAATTTTTTGTGATATTGTAACTGTCATTTTTTGTCAAATAAAGGCTTTTTTAAAAAAAAAAAAAAAAAAAAAGGGAAGCAGAGGCAGGGCCTTCCAAAAAGAAAAAAGATAAAACTCATTTCACCTCTGAATACTCTAAATTTAATTAAAAAAAAAGTAAAATTAATTAATATAAAAGTAAAGTTTCGTTATCCTTTGGTGTGTGTGCAAGTTTTTTTTTTTTTGTTTTTTGGCGGAGGGGGGTAGGGGGAGCTGGGGGGGGGATAACCTCCCTGAAATCAACTTGTGCAACTTGGGATGTCTGCATTAGTATTATCATCAGTTAATGTCTTCAGTTTAGCTTGAAAATCAGAAGCAAACAATATGTGCCCAAAGAAGAAGAACCTATTTAAAGTTCATAACTTTTCTTTAACTTTTGGTTCTATATACCAGAATGGTTTTCCTAGAATCACTTCAGACTAAATTGATTTTAACTGCACTGAACTGCGGGACACTTTTCTATGCACTGCTTATCTCCGTAATATTGTTACGTATTTGCAGACTAAGCTGCAGTTTCACTTTCCCAGGTTTCACAGCTCAACTAGAAACTGTCAGAAATCCTGCAGACTGTGTCCTTTTTTTAATCCTTATAATTATAATTATAATTAAAATGTGTACATCAACAAATAATCTCATGCAATTCAATCAAGATAAATTATTTGTTGAAAAGGTGGTTGAATGTTGAATGTTACATCCTGGAATAAAATAAAACACTACATACATTTACAGTCAACACAAACAAAACGCTACCTAATGACATATAACATATAACAATAACATATACTAGTAACATACTAATTACTTCTTTCCAGATAGTAGATGGTAGTGGTTGTTGGTATTGGAAGTAGTGTACATGATGCAGTTACGTTTTATCAAAACCAAATATTGATTTTCATTAGTTAACGTATTCTTATATATTATAATATGAGAACAGTACTTTTTGTTTTGTGTACAAACAACCCAATAATACATACAGTATCTCACAAAAGTCAGTACACCTCTTACAATTTTTGTAAATATTTAAGTATATCTTTTTATAGGATAAAACTGAAGATATTGACATACAGTGTAAAGTAGTCAGTTTACAGCTTGTCTAATGGTGTAAATCTGCTCAAATTAACTTAACAAATAGATGCTGTCAACAAAGGCTTATAAACCCCTAAGTAAAAATGGCCAAATTGTACCCAAAGTGTCAATATTTTGTCTATTATTATTGTCCAGTATTGCCTTATATCTCTTGCCACTTGGTCTCATCAGACCACAGGACATGGTTCCAGTAATCCGTGCTCTTAGACTGCTTGTCTTCGGCAAACTGTTAGAAGGCTTTCTTGGGCATCCGCTTCAGGAGAGGCTTCCTTTTAACGCAGTGCTAAATGAGTAAATGTACACTGTTATACAGGCTGTACACTGATTACTTTACACTGTCCCATTAAAATATATAATTAAATATTTACATAAATATGAAAAGTGTACTCACATTTGTTATTTATTGTTTGTTTTACTTTCATAAAACACAAATAGTTAAATATTGAAATGCCAAAGGGAGATTTATACAGTATTTTTCCTTTTTATCGGTTTACTAGTAGATCTTCTTGTCAGGCAAATGATCCTGTTAAGAAATTTGTATCATTAATGAGATCTCATCCATATTCAACAATGAATGCAAAGAACGGTAAGTTATCATTGTGGTTTATCTGATCTGTTCATCTTGTTCATTTTGCTCATTAGCACTATCTGTTCAAACAGGCTAGTTTTTTTTTTTTTTGAATGTTTGCACAGTAATGAGCTGCTGCTGATAAGTAATATTACTGGAGAGAGTAATTGCTTGGTGTGATAGTATCAGAATATATCCTTTCATTAATTTTAACAGTATATTATTAGTGTTTTATTAACTGAATTAAATTTAAGTTTTTTATTTTTATTTTATTAAGGCATTCATTAAATAATAGCAACTACATGTTTATTATAAGGTTATTATTAATGAAGTTCAACTTATATAGTGCCTTTCTAGAAACCCAAGGACGCTTTACAATTTACACGTTTTTACACATCTACACACCGGTGAGAAGCGGCAGCCAATAGCGCACAGCATACTCTTAACCAGAAAAGACCGTCCACCTGGAGGACTGCATCCAGCACTACAGCAATTACCCAGGACAGAGTGCCAATCCATATCTGGGCTAAGTCATGCATACATTTACACACACACACAAACTTACATACATAGTATTCAATTTTTCTGGGCAATTTAGAGTATCCAATTTAGGGACTTGAACCCAAGACCCCAGTACTGGGAGACGAACGTGCTAACCACTAAGCCACCGTGCCACCATAATTACTCTCCCTAGTACTGTCTGACACTGATACAGCTATTTATTTATGCCAATGAATTTGTTGGTATATTTAAAGTCATATGTGATGTTATATTGTAATACCCCAATATTCAGTTTCCAAAAGCAATAAGATAAAAATAAGCTAGTACATTTGGAGGCTCAACGCTACACAATGATCCCAGCAATTGGGTCATTATTAAGTGAGATAACAAGAGGAAGTTTCTGAATGCAGACAGCTAGTTACGGTTCAAGGAAGGACACAGTCTGGAGGATTTCTGACAGTTTCTAGTTGAGCTGTGAAACCTGTGAAAGTGAAACTGCAGCTTAGTCTGCAAATAAGTAACGATCCTACGGAGGTCAGCAGTGCAGTGACAATAGAAAAGTGTCCTGCAGTTCAGTGCAGTTAAATTCAATTTAGTCTGGAATGATTCTAGGAAAAACGTCCTGGTATAGAACCTTAATGTTATGAACTTTAAATGGGTTCTTCTCACTTTCACATCGAATTAGGGGCAATCCACTAGAAGTTTCTATTGTGTAGCAAAGGGATTCTCCAAGGACTCATTAAGAAATGTGTTATTTCTAAGTCCATCTTAAAGGAGAACTCTGGTGTAAAATGAACTTTGGGTGTAATTAAACATGATAACGAGTACAAACTTTTTGTGGAACCGCCCACGTCCATTCATCCCCGGCATTATGAAATACAGTGATTTTAGCTGATGCTCCCAACAGGCTTACAATGCTAGTGATTGGGGCATAAAACAAAGAAATCACTGTTTTTGCACCATTAACAAGCTCAAAGTAGCTCCACAATTCAGTGGTAGAATTCAAAGGGCCCTGACATTTCAAACAAGGCACTGAGAACTTTAACAAAGCACTTTTAAGTTTAATACATGAATCCTTATCTGTTCTTTCATACTCTGGATGATTCAGTATTCATTTACAATGTAGGGAAAAAAAAACTAAAAAATGAAAACATTAAATGATAAGGTGTGTCCAAACTTTTGACTGGTACTGCAGTTTCAGTACACACCTTACACTGTGAATCGAGGAATGTGTAAAAATGCCTGAACAACTTCAGAAATTTTATTTCCCTTTCTTATAACATCCACTACCAGACCTTACTTCGATAAACTTCGATATTGCATGTTGCCTTGTCACGAGCATGCTGGTCACTATTTAGCCTCTCTAATTACAAAATAGCACCTCACAACTTATACAGCATGCACTGAAAGCATTCCCAAACCATCCCCTCAGGAAGCCTACAGTATAAACAATGTACCTACTGCTACACTCTGAAAAACAGGTGTACGATATAAGTACTTTTTTGTACTCAAAGGTACAATATTGGTCTTTACAGGTTCAGATTTGTTCCCTCTGAAGTACAAAGTAATTTCTAACAGCAATAAGTACAAATTTGTACCATTTAACCAGACAAAGGGTACATTCAGTATTCTATATCACTGTACTAATAAACAATATATAATTTAATTGCACATTTTTTATTTGAAAGCCAGATTTTGGATCATCAAGTTTTTGAGCCATATTTAGTTGATGATAATGTTTATAATTTTTATAATCTTTACTGGCACAAAAACCATGGGCACAAAAAAGGACTTTCACTGAAAGGTACTTTTTTGTACCTCAATATAAGGTACATCCCCAGCGACGAGCTTTGTACTCTTTTAAGTACAAATCTGTACTTCCTTTTCTTAGTGTGTATCTTCTTCAAGCTCTGCAGCACTAATGCACCTATTTCTTTTTAAAGCCAACCTCTGGATATTATGCTGAACATGTGGACTCAACTTCTTCCACTGTTCTGAGTGGAATCTGCCATGAAGCACCATGTTTCACATCCAGTGGCCAATATGAGAGAACTGTACCTAAAACACCAAATTTAACAGGCCTCCCCATTCACACCTGAGACCTTGTATCAATTAACCAGTCACATGATAATAGGGAGGGAAAATGGTTAATGTGGGCACAATGTGGTTTACTCACTTTTGTTGCCAGCGGTTTAGACATTAATGGCGACTACTTCATATAGTCCCATTAAATGAATTATTTAAATATTTACAAAAATGCGAGGAGTGTACTCACTTTTCTTAGATACTGCTTGTTTTATCTTCGTCAGATTTTACACGTTAATTGACTGAAATATACACTTTTTAGCAAAACTGTTTTCTCAAAGGATTTAAAAAACACATAGTTAAATACTGGTTAATATTGGCATGTTAGTGTAATAAGCAATTTGTTGATGTGTTTAACCACTAGACACATTTTCTACAAGGCTAACATGTATAATAAATGCAGCAGAAACATGTATAATGAATAACCAGCTACTGATACTGCTTCTGCTGTTTATTTTGATATAGGTCATTATCTCATTACCTTTTTTATGAAAACAGGCCATAATACAGGCCCACTCTATATGCGGCAGCAGTTATAGCTCGTATAGGGAGTGAGCCCAGCCCTTTCTTTGGTTTGTTTACAGCGATTTTTTCCACAATGACTCCCCTGTGATTTGCCTCTAAATCTTACTCACATGAGACCAGTTCTCATATGATTGCACGCATACCTTCCACGTGGGGAAGTGAGTCTGGGTTCTGAGTGTGTGTGTGTGTGTGTGTGAGAGAGAGAGAGAGAAAGGCAGAGGTGGGCGGCTGCCGTGCAGAACATGTGAGACTGGATCTGGATGATTAAAATGGCATTCTGGAGGAGGAAGGCACCAGCAGTCTGAGAATTTCTATACCTAGAGCTTCACTTCAGATTGGCAAATCCCGCTGATCTTTATTGCATACACTAAACCAACAGTCACCCCCCAGATCAAACAGCACAGCATGCTAATTTGACGAGGAACAGACAGAGACAAGCTCATTAGCATATCTAAGACAACAGGTGAAGAGGTACACAGTAAGAGATGTGTCTGAAGCTCCAGGAAACCTCTGCATGCTGTATAATCTATTCTATATTAGCTTTAACCACAGTGTGATGAATGTTAGGCAAAATTGCATTTCTCGCTGCTCATCTTCCCTCCAGAACATGATGAACGAGCTGTTTCATCCCTATTTTAGTCACTGTGATTTTCTACACAGTAGTTTAAGAAGAAATTTCACCAAATATTAGCCAATTATCCTTGAATTCATTCATGCACGATAGTTGAAAAACCTTCACTATTTTTCCACCCATCCATCCATCAATCTATCCAACCATTCTACCCACTTTGTTAAAAAAAAGTCTTCTATTTTTCCATCCACCCACCCATCCATCCATCAGTCCATCTATCCAACCATTCTACCCACTAGTACACAAAACTTCCACTATCTTTCCACCCATCCATCCGCCCAACCATTCTACCCACTAGTTAATAAATGTCCACTATTTTTCCACCCACCCATCCATCAATCTATTCAACAATTCTACCCACTAGTAGAAAAAACTTCCACTATTTTTCCATCCTTCCATCCATTCATCCATCCATCCATCCCTCCATCTATCCATCCATCCAAACATTCTACCCACTAGTAGAAAAAACTTCCACTATTTTTCAATCCATCCATCCATCAATCAATTCATCCATCCATCCATCTATCCATTCTACTCACTAGTTAAAAAACGTCCACTATTTTTCCATTCGCCCATCCATCAATCCATCCATCCATCCATCAATCCATCCATCCATCCATCCAACAATTTTACCCACTAGTAGAAAAACTTTCACCAACTAATTACAGATTTTTTACATTTTTTATCCACACACCCATCCATTCATCCACCCATCCATTAAAAAATTATTTCCAATATTTTTTCATCCATCCATTCACCCATTCATCCATCAATCCTTCCATCCACCTACCAATTCTACCCCTACTTAAAAAAAGAAATTCCAATGTTTTTTCATGCATTAATTCACCCATCATCCATTCATCCATCCATCCGCACAACCATTCTTTCCATTAGTTAAAGAATTTCCACAATTTTTCCATGCATCCATCCATCACTCATTTATTCTACCCACTAGTTTAAGATGACATTCCACAAATTATTCATCAATTCATCCATCCATTCATTCTACAAATTATTTAGGGTGGAAATTCCACTAATCATTCATTGACCCATGCATACATTCATTCGTTCATTCATTCTACCCACTATTTAGGGTATATATTCCACTAATTGTTCATCCATCCACCCATCAAGTCTACCATTTTTTTTCCTGTGGAGTACTATGGAGTAGGGCTGCACAATAAAAAAAAATGACATTGCCGTGTATTTATTATTTTGAGATGTATACTGCAAATAAAAAAATAATAATACAATGAAAATTATTCCAGAAGACCACTAAAAATAATGATCCAACATATCAAAATATTATTAATGCACTTTGTGTTTCCAATATTGTTCCCAACATAGTATATATCATATTTTAAATAAATCTATTTTAAAAATGACTGTAAACAGTAAATTAGAGTATACAACTTAAATTATAAACCGATAAAAAGTAACAGGCAGTCTTTTCAGGCTTGTGAACAGCAGTGTATGTTACGAGTTATGGATCCTATAGAACAAGTTAGCCTTTGTGGCACTAATGAATAGCCTAGAGCTGTTAAACATGAGATGTAGGCTAACATCATCAAAGGCAGTCCATTCACGCGGAGGAGAATTCCCAAAGCTGGAGTAATTCCCTGCGGGAACCTACAGGCATCTGTACACCCTGCTAAAAATCCAGCTCAAAGTTGTGAAAGGGTTATGCTGGTATCTAATGGTCAAGACGGTTGAAGAGCTGGTCAACCAAAAAAAATAAAACCCCTATGCTGGTAAGCGAGTTGGTTAACCAGCCCTTGACCAGAGTAGGCAATATTGCATTTTATTTTTTGGTCATGCTTACCACCTTGTATGGTCAAGCTTGGTTATACTGGTGGTCTAGCTTGGTCAGGTTGATCAGTAAAAGTAGACCAGTAGACTATCAAATAAAACCCCATGCTGAGCAAAATCTAAGCTTGTCAGGCTAGTCAACAAACATGGTCAAGCTTGCTTTTACTAGTTATCTTGCTTGGTTTTGTTAATCCTGGTAGTCAGATCAACCTTTGTCTTACTGGTTGTCTAGCTTAGACAGGTTCATCACACTTGTAGACCGGTTAGACTATGGTCATGCTGGTCAATCAGCATGGCCAAGCTTGGTATACTGGTTCTTTAGCATAGTCTGGATAATCATGAGTCATGCACACCAGCTAAACCACCAAACTACAGTAAAAACACACTCTCTCTTAAATCTAAGATGCTCAGTCTGTAGCTTTTTTGTCCATAGATAATTGCACTTAGCATAAATAGTCCTTTTAAAATATGCATTCAATTGTGCTCTCTTCTATCTCACCAGCTCTCTTTAGTTGTTTAATTGGTTTAGCAACAAGCAGATAAATACATGAATGAGCAGATAAGAAGACTGAGTTTCTGTTCTGATATCTCTGTGTTCGCAGTATTTCTTGTTATCAGCACCATTAACAGCACCATGGTTGCTCGGGTAGCCAGCTAAATGCGTTGTTACCAAAAAAGTTTCTGCGACCCACCAGATACCTCAGTTTTTAGAATGAAAATAGTGTATGTGGCTTTCCAGGAATGGTAGCAGAATCACACTGATGGCAGTTGTTATAATATTTTGCCCTCTAACCACTCCAGAACACTACTGTTTTAAAATGAAAAGAACCAGCTTGGTTGTGCTGCTCAACCATATTGATCTTGCTGATCAACTAGCATGGTCATCCTTGGTCACACTGGTTGTCTAGCTTGGTCAGGTTGACCACACTTCAAATTTAAATGGTCCAAATCCTAAGCCTAACCAGCCTGGTGTTTCTGGTCATAGTTTTTGACAGTATGGTCATGCTGGTCAGTGAGCATGGTCACGGTTGCTTATACTGGTTCTTTAGCATAGTCAGGTTAATCATGTTAATCAAGTCATGCAGATCAGCTAAACTATCAAATTAAAATGAAAACACACCCTATACTGGTCTTACATCTTACAGCTTCAAAAAGCTTACAGTGAGTTTCTGTTTTTTTTTTTGTGAGAAGGTTTAACTGTACTGAGCATGCTAAAAAGTACTTTTAAAACATGCATTGTGCTGCAGTATCTTTTCAGAGTGTATTAATCTGGTGATTTTAGCAAGGATTCAACTGTGCTCTCTTTTAGTTTACCTCTTTACAGTTGTTCAATTGCTTTAACCATGAGCAGATAAATACATGAATGAGAAACTAAGTTTGCTGTTATATGTATCTCTGTGTTCGCAGTAGTTCTTGTATCAGCACCATAAGCAGCACCAGGTAACTCAGGCAGGCTTGCTGCCCATGTTGGTCATGCTGGTCAACATCTTTGTCTTGCTAAAAAAAAACAGCATGGTCAACCTTGGTCATACTGGTTGTCAAGCTTGGTCTGGTTGATCACACTTGTAGACTAGTTAAACTGTTAAAATCAAATGTTCCAAATCTAAGCTGGTCAACAGCTTAAACAACTTCATGTTTCTGGTCATACTGATTCTTAAGCTTTGTCAGGTTAATCATGAGTCATGTAGATAAAAAAAAAAACTAAATAACTCAAAAGAAAAGATAACATACAGCTCTGGAAACAATTAAGAGAGCACTTCAGTTTCTGAATCAGTTTCTCTGATTTTGCTATTTATAGGTTTATGTTTGAGTAAAATGAACATTGTTGTTTTATTCTATAAACTACAGACAACATTTCTCCCAAATTCCAAATAAAAACATTGTCATTTAGAGCATGTATTTGCAGAAAATGAGAAAGGGCTGAAAATCAAAACAGGTGCAGAGCTTTCAGACCTCAAATAATGCAAAGAAATCAGGGTCATATTCATAAAGTTTTAAGAGTTCAGAAATCAATATTTGGTGGAATAATCCTGGTTTTTAATCACAGTTTTTTTCATGCATCTTGGCATCATGTTCTCCCCCACCAGTCTTACACACTGCTTTTGGATAACTTTATGCTGCTTTACTCCTGGTGCAAAAATTCAAGCAGTTAAGCTTGGTTTATGGCTTGTGATCATCCATCTTCCTCTTGATTATATTCCAGACGTTTTCAATTTGGCAAAATTAAAGAAACTCATCATTTTTAAGTGCTCTCTTATTTTATTTCAAAGCTGGATACTGGTCTAAACTAAATCTAATCTAGTTAAACAGCATAAACCAGTTGAACTAGTCTGAGGTGTCCATGCTGTTTGTTTTATTCAGCAGGACGGTGTCTACCTGTTATGGTGCTCCTACCTGCTATGTCCCAAAGCTGTAGCCGCACGGTCTCTGAGTCCCAGTTGAGGACTTTGAGAGCAAAGTCCACTCCTATGGTGGCTCTGTAGTTGGTGGAGTAGGTCTGGTGGACGTAGCGCTTGATGATGCTGGTCTTGCCCACTCCTAGGTCTCCGATCACCAGGATCTTGTACAGGTGCTCTTTGCGGTGGTTCTGCATGGCTGGACGCAGTGCACAGGGCCACTATGTGCGCATGCTATTCAGTCCCGGCAAAGTGTGGGATGCAGCGCCTGAGGCAGTATGTGTGTGTGTGTGTGTGTGTGTGTCTGTGCATGAGTGTGGGTGTGTGTGTGTGTGTATTTAAAGGGCGTGGGCTTGTCCAACTTGTGACCGGCCGCCAGAGTAGCTCATGTGCTCCACGTTTCCTTCCCCAGCCTGCTGTGTGTGTGTGTGTGTGTGTGTGAGAGTGTGACTGTTGAAAAAGCTTAGTGGAGACCTCGTGTCTGTTACAAACCAGGAAAACAGGGACATTCCTACGTAGTGGGGACATTTACTGTGGCCATAATGAGGAAGGAGGGAACACACAATCGAATGAGTAAATAAAAAGTGGGAATACAAAAATAAAAAACAGTCATCATGCTCATGTGAGGATCATATGGGTGGAACTTGGGCTTTGTGGGTTATGTGGGCTTTGAGTGGGTTTTTACTGGGGCCAACTTGGGCTTCCCAAAAGGGCCCAGTCATTATAGTCCACCTTAATCCTACACAGATTTCATCTAGACTAAATATAAATCTTATAACCCAGAAGGAGACCCATGTTTACAGTACCAGTCAAAAGTTAGGGCACACCTTTACTCATTCAGTGTGTTTTTCATTGTAAATTTGACATTGAAAACGATATATAAGGTATACAGGAACTATATTTTTAAGAATTATTAAGTAGTCACATTCAGCTTTGAGGACAGATCTGCACACTCCTGGTATTTTCTCACTGTCTTCATGAGATAGCGTCACCTGAAATTGTTCCTGTGTTCCTGGTGGTGCTAAACAATAGTGATTACGTTTCCTTCATGCTGTTGAAGCTCCAGCTCATCCCAAATCACCCATATTAGCTGATTAAGTTGAATGAATGAGATTGTGTGTCCAAACTTTTGACTGATACTGTGGCCAACATGAATCACATTGATAAAACATTTAGGTTTCCAGTTGGGCTACCTATACAGAATTATTGCTACCTTGCTGTCAAAATTATTGCTGGATATGTACTATTTTTCTATTGTCATTTTACAATGTAGTAAAAATGAAACTAATACTCAAATATGTTGTTTGTAATAAGATTTACTGTATATTAACCAAAAAAATAATATGACTTGCATACCCAACCATTGCACACTGCTGTAGCTATTGAGGCTAAGGTTAGTTTTAGAATCCTTAGCTATATTAGCCTTATTATCTTAAATTTTATAATG
The DNA here is from genome assembly GCF_023375975.1 of Astyanax mexicanus. Classification (NCBI taxonomy): domain Eukaryota; kingdom Metazoa; phylum Chordata; class Actinopteri; order Characiformes; family Acestrorhamphidae; genus Astyanax; species Astyanax mexicanus. The sequence continues at coordinate 36,490,097 of NC_064427.1, read as the reverse complement.
TAATATGTCGTTATGGTTCCTGAGCTGAAGAACTGAAATTTAATTTCTCAAAATACATCATAAAAAAAGTAATTATAGTAGAGCTGGTCTCCTGATCATGTTACAGTTTAAATGTATTTTAAATTGAATTACTAATTTATATTATACTAATAAATTATAGAGTTGTTTTTGTAGCATTTTTGCAATCATTCATATCAGTTGCATGAATAAGCCACATTGCTCAATAGGGTGGAAATTAAATAAGTCTTTCAACATCCACACACTCAACCATTAACCATTACTTTTTTTAATGTAGTGCTCAATAAACAAGGACATTGTTGCAATTAAGTCCCTTTTAATGATACTCAATAAATAATTCATTTGATCACACATTACAACTGCAACAGAATAAAAAAGTCACAATAAATGACTTCTGCAACTATTAGAAATGCTATTACAAGCGACATTCATCCCACCACCACAAATCTTAACAAACTAAAGTATTATTATATTACAATTCTATTACTAAACCAACACAAATATTATGTAGAAAAATACATCACACTTAATAGCTGTTATCTACATTCTCTGAAAAAAGGCAAAGAGCAAAAGATGCAAAAGACGTTAGAAAATGTACAAAAGTTGTGGCGAGAAGTTAAGAGTTAGCACTTACAGAGTCAGCTATTGGCACTGTTCTGCATGCAAACATTAATCCTCATTACAGTACATCCATTCAATAGAGATATTGCACATGGTTCATTAGACTAAAGGTTGTAGATAAGCACAGTGTATCCCTTCGTAGGAAACTCTGAGCACTGCTTAAAATCTGATAAAAAATGTTTTTTTGTTTTGTAAAGGAGAATCTATTTTGGTCCGAATGATATTAAAAACAAATTAGTTATTTATGTCTTTGTCGTTTCTTTCTAGAAAATCTTATATGATATACATATATATATATATATATATATATATATATATATATATATATATATATATATATATATATATATCGTCGCTGTCCTATGAAAAACACCTATCTCAATTTTTGTCGATTTTCAGTTTAGTACATAATTTGAACAGACAAACTGTCTTTTACACTGTGTCAAAATTTCTTGATGAACGGACCAATAGAAACTCTTCAAAATTACCTGAAATAAACTGTTTTTACATTGACTTCCAATGAAAGTTTACAAGGTTTTTTCCCTCTCCTGTAAAGTTGCTGTTTTGGAGATAAGTGTTTTTCATTGGACAGCGACGATATATATATTAATAAAACAATATTCTGTGTTGATACAAGAGGTAATCTGACTGATCCACACTTGGAAAGAACATTGCACACCAGTTGGTTTTAAAATGATACCTAAAGAGAATAAGATGAGAAGAATGAGCACATGAGATGACTGCATGAGCGTCTGTATGTCTGCATTAGTTCACTACGCCTTACATTCATAAGTATTGCTTTCTGTATATACTGCACATCACATAACCAATCTACTGGGACATCCTTAATAAACTGAACCTATAGAAAACATCTTCACTTCTCTCTTTAATGCAGTTGGCACAAATTTATCTTTATATCAACTGTAAACAAGCAATGATCACATATGATTTACAGGGTACCACTTTAAAATAAGACTACCTTTATAAAGGGTTTATAAATGGTTAATTACAATTAGTTTATTAATAGTTACTAATTATGCCTTAAAAATCATTAATAATCAGTTATAACACATGCGTAAAAATGGCAACAATGACCTGTTGTTTGCCAAATAGTGCACCCACAGCCATCTATACTGTTGCCCTTTCTATGTATGTGTTATAACTGATTTACAACCTAATAAGTACCCATTAATAAACTAAAGGTAGTCTTATTTTAAAGTGGTATTGATTTACACATATAATCTCTAAAATGCACTGGAATCTTTCATTTTAAATATGACTGCACCTAACTTTCAGGATGACTACAGGACTGAAATACTTAATTCTCCTAGTTTTCTGTATTTCCTCATATTTGGCACGCAAAACAGTTTCATATCCTTAAACATATTACAAATGTAATATAAGGCCAGAGAAACACGAGGAAATGCAAAACCAGAAGGAACATTTTTTTTTTCAGCACCATTATCACCCATTTAAAAAGGCATTTATTACATTGTATTACCTTAATAGCTATATTAATATGCAATATCTCGAAACAAATGGTTGGTATGAATGGAGATTAGTCTTATTACAAAACTGTGAAGTAACTGTAGCCCAATTTTTCAGAATTTCTGTAATGCGAGTGTCTAACTAAATTTACCCAATTATCCACTACCAAATTACCAAATTTGGTTATTTACTTAATTAAAAAACTATTAGGCTAATGACTGTAGGTTTTCACACAGGACCAGTTGGCCTCCCTTCAATACATGAAATGTTAATTAGAAAAATGTATGTTGTTTTTGTTTAGGTTGTCTTCAATTAAAATGTGTTTGAATATGTGAAACCATGATGTGTGGCAAAAACACAACAGCTTAAAAAAATCTGGAGGGCAAATACTTTTCCACAGTAATCACAATTCAAAATATAGGTGTGCTGAGTTAGTGCTGGAGATAAAACTAGCTTCTTTTAGAAGTGTATTATTTGCTTTTACAGCTCTGTTCCAAATCTTGTAATGATTCAAAAGCTTTAATTAATGTTTTATGTTCTATATAACTAGCTCTGTCCTGATTTATAGTACAAAACAGTAAAATACAGATACAAATTTTGTATCTTTGTGTTTTTTATGTTACATCATGATTTTAACCTTAAAATATTTACACTCATGTGCCCACAATAAAAAATAAACATAAATGAGCTGCTCAGTACATTTATCTTATTTGAGTTTGAACTTGATATCAATATTCAGAAATGGGTCTGGGCTCTTAAGGGTTAATAATTGTGTAAATAGCAAAAAAGGCAATTTAGATTTAGATCTTTCAGATCATTTCAATAACAATTTGGCTCACTAGATGATTTTTTTTTTAAGAAATTGGAAATTTAATTGTATTTATATTTATCATGAAACACCGTCACGTGTAAAATGAAAAAGAAAAAAAAAGTCGCAAAAGACAAACACTGCTATCAAACATTCCTTCTAAGAGAAGATTTGGTCCCATACTACCTAAAAATCTACATTCGATGTTTGCCGTTGATGATTGTATGTAGATGATTGTGCAACTTTCATAGCCAGCGGACAGCCTTGCGTACAAACGACAAATGCCTCTGTTTTAACGTGTGGATTTTTGTCTTAAAAATCTCAGTTGATTGACATCGTTGGAATGTGTCACTGGCTGAAGGTCGAGCACAGGATATCGTCTGAATCCACAGTTCACTGAGGTCCAAAGAAACACCTCCAGGTGTTGTTTCACACCATAGTTTTCCCTTATTCAGTCAGATTATACACATACACATTTGTCTTCAGGAATATTTTCAGTCATGTATGTAAACTTTGTGGAGCACTGTATTTCCTCTTAGTTACTTACGCTCATCAATAAGGAAATGTTCCATTACAAGACCATACTTTCCTTTTTCTGGGTGCCATTGTGTTTAAGAGACCACAAGCACTTACATTTGAAGTTTAGACAATTTTCCATTGTATTCATTCCAAGTTCTTGTTCTTGCAAATCCTGCAGCAAAGTGTCCAAACTTCCAAAGTCCAAACTTACTTTGGAACCAGACAAAAAGCGAATCAGATTCAAAATCAAAATCAAAATTAGTCTCAACCTAGACTAGTGTTCAGAATGCCCTCATCCTTCCACTTCTTTAAGAGGAGGACCCTTGGGGTGAGGTGTTTACAGCGAGGAGGAGCTCTGGCTGTAGTTGCGCAGCATCAGTCGGTCGTACTTTGGGGAGCAAGGCTGACACAGGGCCAGCTCGGAGTCTGGCGAGGTCGGGGAGTCGCTGGCCGAACCCATTGAGGAGTCCCTAAATGGGGATGGGGGCGTGAGGGCGGCCAGCTCCTCCAGTTCAGTGGTCCTCACCTGTGACGAAGAGTCATAGGTGCTCTCGGAGAGACTAGCGGGAGATCCCCGGCTACTCCCGCCGGTGATTATGCCTCCGGTGATGCCCACTGCAGAGTGCGGAGTGGCGTTGGCTGCAGCCACCACTTCTGCGTAGGTGGTCACTGTGGTGGAAATCTGTGGGATTTCTCGGGGGAGCAGCCTGAAGGTGGGTGAGCTGGGGCCGGAGTTGTTAAGGGACGAACCCGGAGGCGAGTTGGTCGGCAGCATCATGCTGTTGAGCTCGCTGATGTTGGCCGTGAAGCGGTTCACCACACAGGTGATCTGATCCATGATGGACGTCTGTTGCGGTCCGCTTCGTTGTGACCTTTCGGTGAGGTACGTGGGCAAGGCTACCACCGGCGGCTGCCGCTCTCTGACGGACTCTTCTCTTTTGCGATCTCTGGCAGCTTCCTCGTCCTCACAGCATCGCTGCACTGACCCTCGCTGGCACACGGTGGGCAGAGGGGAGGGTGTGCGAGGGCGGTAGGTCACAGGGTATCGTGGGGCGCTCTGAGGCCTCTCGTAGGACGCCTTCACCCCTGTGTCTGGAGGGGCATCGCATCCCTTGGAGAAGGGTTTGATGATAGCTGTCTGGTTGCTCTCCTCCTTTTTCTTGATGTGAATAGAGATGCGTTTCCACAGGTTCGGCCGGTGGCCTCTCTCGTTTTGTGCCCAGGTAACCGTTTTTCCATTAGAGCTGCAAGAAGAACACAAAATTCACAAAAACTAACTTTAATATCATGAAGATACCAGTGTGGGTAGGCCTGTCACAATAAAAACATTTTCAGGACGATATATTGTCCCAGAAATTATTGCGATAAACGATAAATAGTCATTTTAAAGCGCCACTATAGAAAAAGCTTTTTTTCCTGCTTCTGGAGACTTTAGAAGACTAACTGTCCAATAGACCGGTGCCATTTCATATCGTATGTAACAGAGATAACTCTTGGTCTTTCTTTTTTGAGGTGGTCCTTATAAAAGCCAGTTTCACCATAGTGTTTGATGGTCTTTGCGACTTGAAATGTTTAGAACTGACTGACCTACATTACTTAAAGTATTTTATTTCTTAGTTCTTGCCATAATATGGATTATTCACTGTATACCAACCCTACCTCTTCACAACTTTACAACTGATGCTCTCAAAGACATTGATTTAATGTAATTAACTATTAATGAGGCACAGCTCTTAACCAAAAAGCCACTCCAGGTGCCTCTACCTCATAAAGCTGACTAGGAAAATGGCAAGATGTACAAAGCTATCATCTAAGCAAGAGGGGCTACTTTGAAGAAAGCAGAATATGAAGCATATTCTGGTTTGGTTAACACATTTGCGTTTTCTAAATATTTCCATATGTTTCTCTTCATAGTTTGACATACTATTATTTTCTTTATTATCTATAATCCACAATGCAGAACATTTTAAAATAAAGGAAAAACACTGAATTTAGGGTACTGATTCAGTATAAATTAATAAAATATTTGTGTTTTGTCATATCATCACCATAAATATAATTATTACAAAAATACCCTGAAATATTATGATACTATTTTAGAGCCAAAAATTGAACTGGAAACTTGCAGTTTTTGTTGCAGAGAACAAACACAACCAGCACAGGAAATAACTAAATGTTGGACCAAAAAGGGGAGCAGGGTGATTTTAAAAAGAATGGCGCCACTTCTCAGCTCTTACTGAAAGAGTGTTCCAGAAGAGGCTCCAGCTGCTCTAAATAGAAAGTCCTCGAACAGCTCAGAAGAACAGTTTGACAAATGGCTCCAATGGAACAAAAATAAACTATACTAATGCGCCAAGTGCAACGAGATAGCAGTATGTAACAAATGGGTGGAGTCACTTGTCTTTTGTTTGCATGGACAGTTCTAGCCAGATCCTGCCGGTCATGATCATTACCACCCACTGCGCTGTCCACTGTATTGTTTTACCTTCTATGACGTACAGTAGTCCATTATGGTATACACATTGAATTAAGGGTGCGCCACTATGTCATCCGTCTGTTACCTACTATCAGGCCTCGTTTAAACTCTTGTTGCTTTGCCATAAGCATGCTAGTCAGTGTTCAAACTCACTCACAAGATAGCACCTCACAACTTATACAGATGCAGACATTCTTATACTGTCCCCTGAGGTATCACATCATGACTGTTGCATTCAGACCCTGGCACTTATTTCAGTTCCGACCGAAACAAGGTTCTGACAGCAAAATAGATATCATTTTTGTTTCACAATTCAATTTAATAATTTAATAATTCCCAGAGGATCTCAGATTTGGGTGCATGGACAGCAAATACGGTGCAGAGCAGCAGATAAAGCCTTTTATCAATGCAAAATGTCACTTTTCACAAAGAGGTCAATCTGGACAGGCCTATAAATTATCAGACCACTGCAGTGTTTAGAGAAAACAACTCTCTTCTGTCTGAAGCTAAGGAAGGAAAACACAGACATGGCCGAGCTGGGCAGGAATAAATAGGAATAAGGAGCTCCTGTCTGAGAGAGAATTATCTCATGACCCTGTGAACATTTTTCCTGTCTCTATCCACCTTATTCTGCCACACTCACTTTCAAAAGTAGGTTTCTTCCAGAATTGTGTTTATAATATCTGGACAGTTCTCTTTAAATGGTTCAAGTGAATGCAGTCTGAAGTAGCTCTTGCTGTGGACACTTATCATGACGTAGCTAGCTATGCTAACCCAGGATTCCAACAGGCTATATTCCAGACTGTATAAATATTTTACCTTACTTACATCTATTTACAGCATACCTACCGTATTTTTCGCACTATAAGGCGCACTTAAAATCTTCTAATTTTCCCGCTAGCGGTTAGCCGCTAATGCTAATGCTCCAGCCTTAATGCTGTAGAAATTCGGAATCTAAGCTCAGAAGAGAAATCTGTGTAGATTTACATCCAGCGCTTGTTTGACTTTAAAGAAAGTCTTTTTTTTTTTATACAGTTTTGGGTGCCACTTTAAAACAAGACTACCTTTATAAAGGGTTTATAAATGGTTTACAATTAGTTTTTTAATGGTTACTAATTAGGTTATAAATGCCTTTAAAATAATTAATAATCAGTTATAACACATAATTAGAAAGCACAACAATATAGATTGCTGTGGGTTCACTATTTGCCAAACAACAGGTCATTGATGCCCTTTCTAATTATGTGTTATAACTGATTATTAACGATTTTTAAGGCATTTACAACCTAATTAGTAACCATTAGTAAACTAATTGTAAACCCTTTATAAAGGTACTCTTACTTTAAAGTGGTACCCAGTTTGTTTACTTAGCTTAGCTTTACTTAACTTAGTTAGCTAACCCCCCACCACCACCCAGCGTCAAGAACTGCTGAATTAGAAGTTCCTTATAGTGTCTCTAAAAATGTGCCTTATAATCCAGTGTGAAAAACGCAGTGAACAGTACTAACACACAACACAAAAAGATAACAGTGCTGTGTGGAGGAGAGGAGCAGTGTACACTTGGCTGGGATTCTCAAACACTCCCAGACAGTATCAGAGTCAGAAAAGACTTAAAAAAAAAGCTTTAAATGTATTATTAAATGTATTTTGTTTCACACTACATTTAAGGTGGAATGGAAAATGCACTAAACGTGTAAGATACAAATTTGGTAAAAAAAATACACACTTAATGTTTAACTACTCTAGCAGGCTTTAGTAACATTAGGTGAGAGAAATAAATAGAACATTCATGTTAATGCTAGCTTAACTAAAAGTACAGAGTGTTTTGGAGTGGTCACATTTAGGGTGGAATTTAAGGTGGAAAATTAAACTCAGAGTGGAAAATGCTAATGCTGACTTTGCTATGTGCTAACATGAGTGAGATATACGTTTACTGAGAATGAGACATCTTATTTAACTATTCTAGCAGACTCCAGGAACATTGAACTGACATTAACATGATGCAGTGATGTTTTGCAGTTAACACTGTTCTTTGAAACCAGCATTCTTTTTATTTATTTATTTTGATGATATATTGCTTCCTTAGGGAAGGGTGACACAAAAGGACACACAAGGACAAAAAAGGGGTAAGGGTACAAATGATAAACGAGAATTGGCTTAAATCTATATTTTAGCACACTGTGATCTGACCTTTTTGATCTTGAGGCTTATATCACATATCTTCGTCTTGTGGTAAAATCTTAGAGGTAATGCTGGTGTACACTGGTTAAAATAAAGATGCTACAAATTGTTTTTTGAATGATTAATTGAGGTAATCCAAGACTTACTTTTAATTCATGTATTTTAAGTGAAGAACCTTTAATCTGGTTTAAAAACATTTGCGTTAATTGAAGGTTCTTCACACTTATATATTGACGTTAGAAACATGGTTCTTTATGGAACAAAATGGGGCTATTTTATGGGATTTGGGATTTTGGTTCTGGTTGTGTTGGAATGAGCGTGTTTCACTCATCCTTCCCAAAATAGTTCATTTTTTTTTTCATTATCATTGAAAGTATCCTTTGGTCTCTCTGGTAGTCATACCTAATATTTAAGATATGCATAAGGCTGACACGGCCTGCGTCAACAGCAGTGATCCTTCTTTAATCTTACAGTTGAGAGACAACAACAAATTACAAATGCAATAAGAAAAAAATGTGTCACTTCTTTAGTGCTTGAGAACGGCAAGCTGCCGCTGATGTCAGAAATGCTAATTGTTCCTCTTGATACCGAGTGTTTAGTTCCTCCGCTAGTCACCCACTGAGCTGAGCTCTTAAATAAATAAATACATAAATAAATAAATATCACTAAAAATCTGTTTATCCCTCAGTCTTGCCAGCAAAAGGTTTGCTTTTGAGGATGAGAAGTGAATTTAGACCAATTCCCCAACTGAGTATGCTCTAGAGCACAGCGAAAAAAGTGTCAGATGGCCCTTTGGAGAAGGAACAAACCCACAGAGCTGAACCAATTATCCTTCCTAAGTGGGATTCCTTCCTGGAGCAAATCAGAGGGGTCATGCATGTGGGTTGATGCTTCCCACAGGAGATGAGGAACACGGAAGTTATACTTTTTTTGTAAGAAAGAAGTGGATAAAAGTGAGAATAATAGTTAAAGCGCTAACTAGAGAAATAATTTTGCCATATGTCGTCTTTATAAGTCAGGAAATCACAATTTTACAGTTTTGGGAGTAGTATTGGAGATGGGTTGGAGTTCTTATTTTGACTTAGAATTATGACTTTGAATTAGTATTATTAGGTTCTTTGCTCATAATGTTGCAATATTGCAATGTTACGATCTCTTATTGTAATGTTACAATGTTCACTTTATCCTATAACACACTGTATATACGTTATGTTCATACATAAGATGCAATGGATTATAAGGCTCATTTTAAGCAACAATAGTAAGGAACAGTGGTGTCTTCATGTTTCCCCTCTAATTCAGCAGGTCTCACAGCTGGGGGCATAAACAAAACTGTAATTAAAAAATCAGTGGATGTTAATCTATACAGATTTCTCTCCTGATTTTTTTTTTTTATTTGTGTGAGTAAAAGGCAGATTTCCAATATTTTCAACAGTGCAGTTAGCAGCAACACTAGCCACCGTTAGCAGCAGAACATTGAAAGAGCTAGCTCTGTGTTTAGCAGCTAATGCTAATACTGCTCCAGCATAGAGAAACTTCACTGAAACTGTTTTATAATGAGTGGCTTTACTGCTCCTTAGAATCCAAATGGTAAAATTTATACATAAGGTGCACTGGATTAAAAGGTGCACTGACGATTTTTGGAAAACTAAAGGATTTTAAGTGCGTCTTATAGTGCCAAAAATATGGTAATGCTTCTTTTATAATGTATAATATTTATCTCCTCAAGTCTGCCTGCACTACTTTTTTCTTACAATCCAACACTGATCTCCTGAGCTTCTTTATCTATTCTACTGCATTTTTCTCCCCTCTTATTTTAATACCTGTAAATAGTCTGTGTTCTGTGTTTTCGTCTGTTTAATGTCCCATAAGAAAATTCTTTTGCTCAAATGTTGATCTTTCATGTCTCAGTGAACGTATTTGGGATTCTCATGTAGGTTTCGTATATAAACTCTTATAATATATCACTCTGTGTGTAATACATCTATGTTATGTATGAGTTTCACATTTTGAACTGACTTGCTGTCTATTTTGTTTGTGTGTATTTGTCTATCAGTATCAAAAGCCGCCACCTCTAACTTGTTCCATTTTTTTTATTAAATTGCACTCTGATGGTAACCTGTGTGGCAGGTGCAATATTATGATTTAGTAATTTATTATATTTGACATTAATTTTTTTATTTTTTTTTAATAATTTTGAATATTGCCTAGCCCTATTTACATAGCAGATCTGTTTGTTTTAGATGTGGGCGATACAACAATATATTTATTATGTCCTGATAAAATCATAAAAATTATACCGGCATATTACCAATTTCACCAGATATCACAAAGGCTTAAAGAACACGGACCCAACTGTACAATCCAAAACAAAAAGTGTAACTGGTGCTGTTTAATTGGATGATGTGCTATGAATGAAAAAGTATTTGTATAGGCATTTTCTGCCACAGAATCTGACTAAACTGCACTATGTTTTTAAAGGAAACACAGGCCATTTAATATGTACATTAAGGCAAAATACTTTAATGTAAGTACTGACCTGACGTTGTCTGTCCCAGAGCCACGGCGTCTCCATAGGTTGGCCAAGCTGCTGGAGCGACTGGCAGCTGATGCAGACTTTCCGTCGCCCACGTGCATCCTCACCACGGTGGAGGTGGTGAACGCGCTCCGCACGTTGCGCTCCGGCTTGGCCAGCATGATGTAGACCTTCGGGGCGAACATGCAGCACAGGGCTGTGGTGGCGCTGAGGCTGACCGAGAAGCACATGGTGATAATCTTGTAGTTGGAGCCAAAGTAGATGGGTACGAAGGCCAGCCAGATGATGCAGGTGGTGTACATGGTGAAGGCGATGTACTTGGCCTCGTTGAAGTTGGCAGGTACATTTCGCGTTTTGAAGGCGTAGAAGGTGCAGCTGAGGATGAGCAGCCCGTTGTAGCCCAATGGTGCCACCACCCCCAGTGTGGTGGTGTTGCAGATGAGGTGGACCTCGCGGATGGACGGGTAGTCGTAGATCACCTGAGGCGGCTCCATGATGAACAGGGCCACGATAATGGCCAGCTGGAGAAAGATGAGGATGAAAGCTATCACCAGTTGGGCACAGGCACTCATGAAACGAGGCTTCTTGGTGCAGATCTTCTTCTTGCTGCCAGCCAGGATCCGGGCAATGCGGTTGGTCTTGGTGACCAGAGCCGAGTAGCTCATGGCAGGGGAGAGGCCAATGCCCAGTCTCTGTAGGTAGCAGTAAACCACATGGGGCTTTGCGATGAGGCAGAAGGTGCAGAGGTAGCCCAAACAGATGCCAGCCAAGATGATGAAGCAAAGTTCCCTGCTGGAGGACTTCACTACAGGCGTATCGTGGAACCTCACGAAGATGAGCATCACGAAGATGGTAGCCAAGAGGCCGAGGCAAGCAAAGACCACAGCGGCGATGGGCTCAGGGTCTCCCCACAGTAGGTACTGCACTGGGATGGGCTCACACCCTGAGGAACAGCAAAGTTTAATCAGCTTCATTGGAATTATATGGTTTCATTTACAATTCATGCCTAAATTTAATATTACCCTTTAACGGAAAAAATACCAAGCCCCATCCATTATGCAGCAGACCCTGCCATAAACCAGCGATGATATATTTAGCATGGGTGATTTGCATCAGCAGAGAGCAAATAAAAAGGGATGGCACTGATTCCATTGTGGCTTTGCTTTGATGGGTGCTAAGGAAGCCGAGGTTATAGTCGGTTGGCAGAGTGCCTAGATTGTTTTTTGCAGGCCAAGGAGAGGAAAGCTCAGCAGAAATGCTGGGACCACCTAGTGAGAATCAAATATTGTGATGCCCTGACGCTGCTGGAATAGAACAACAGCCCAGCAGATAAAGGAAATGTACGTGGCAGGAAGTGGGGAAATACGTATTATACAAAAAAACTAAAGCTATAATTTTAGCAACAGTATGTTGCAACATAAAGGATAAGTTTATATAAAACTAGTTCAGAAATTTCCCCAACCTTCTTTTGTGCCTTATACTTCTTTTATTTAAAAGCAATAAGAGACCATTCTGTTTCTGAATCAGTTTCTCTGATTTTGCTATTTATAAGTTTATTTTTGAGTAAAATGAACATTGTTGTTTTATTCTATAAACTACAGACAAAAATTCCAAATAAAAAACATTGTCATTTAGAGCATTTATTTGCAGAAAATGAGAAATGGCTGAAATAACAAGAAAGATGCAGAGCTTTCAGACCTCAAAGTATTCAAAGGAAAACAAGCTCATATTTCATAGTTCATAAAGTTTTAAGAGTTCAGAAATCAATACTTGGTGGAATAGCACTGTTTTTAATCACAGTTTTCATGCATCTTGGCATCATGTTCTCCTCCACCAGTCTTACACACTGCTTTTGAATAACTTTATGCTGCTTTACTCCTGGTGCAAAAATTCAAGCAGTTCAGTTTGGTGGTTTGATGGCTTGTGATCATCCATCTTCATATTGATTATATTCCAGAGTTTTTAAATTGGTAAAACAGGCCACCCAACTCCTGGTACAAGCTGTGGTAATCTCACGCCTCGACTACTGCAATGCCGTACTAACTGGCCTCCCGGCCTGTGTAGTAAAACCACTCCAGATGATCCAGAACGCAGCAGCACGTCTGGTCTTCAACCAACCAAAACGGGCACATGTCACCCCGCTGCTCATTGAGCTCCACTGGCTACCGGTTGCTGCTCGCATCAAATTCAAAGCGCTTACAATCGCCAACAAGGTGATGACAGTACAGGCTCCTTCCTACCTGCACTCGCTCCTGAAGGCTTACGCTACCTCCCGGCCGCTGCGCTCCTCCAATGAACGTCGCCTCACTTTGCCAAACAAACATTCACACAAAGCAATCCAGACTGTTCTCATACAGAGTTCCCCAATGGTGGAACAAACTACCTTCCACTACCAGATCAGGAGAATCTCTCACTATCTTTAATAAACTCCTGAAGACAGAGCTCTTCAAAGAGCTCTTACTCTCCTAACACCTCTAACTAACTACCTTCTACCACCAGATCAGGAGAATCTCTCACTATCTTTAATAAACTCCTGAAGACAGAGCTCTTCAAAGAGCTCTTACTCTCCTAACACCTCTAACTAACTACCTTCTACCACCAGATCAGGAGAATCTCTCGCTATCTTTAATAAACTCCTGAAGACAGAGCTCTTCAAAGAGCACTTACTCTCCTAACACCTCTAACAAACTAACTAATTCTAACCTCATCTCCTTCTTCCTCTTCTCTACTCCTCTATCCCATTATTTCCCTCTGACCTCCTTAAGGCCCTATCTATAGATGCTTTATTTTTAACTTCTATTATTTTTGTACTTAACCTCTTCTATTATTTGCACTTCAATATTGTAAGTCGCTTTGGACAAAAGCGTCTGCCAAATGTAATGTAATGTAATGTAATGTAAAATCAAAGAAACCAATCATTTTTAAGTGGTCTCTTATTTTTTTTTTCCAGAGATGTATATGATGTTCAAATATTCTGAATATTAATCATATTCATATTTATTCAGTGTTCTCATTAGATTTTTTTCTACATTGTATTAAAAATTCCACTTTTTAGAAATTCTAATGCTCTGCAGTCAAGAGATGCAAGTGCTTAAGAATGTCACTCTTATATCTGACAACTTATCCCGGTCATTTTATAAGATTGTAGAAAACAAAATACTCATTGGTCCTCTAAAGCGCCAATATCAGTTATAAACAGTTATAAACAACATATTCCACATATTATCACTGCTTAACAGATCCATTGTTCCCCTATTCTCTTTTAAAAATGTTTGGTCTAGGAACCTTCTTGGCTCTGCACCAGTACCCAGTTACTTGAGGTATCTGAAAGCCTGGCATAATCTGCTGAGACTCCCAAAGTACTCCCAAAACTGCCATAAACCACACAGCTATAGTTATGGAATATGGATTTGTTTGTGATAAGCTGATAACACTGCTTAAGCCTGGGGCATGCCTTCCTGAGCTCAGCCAGAACAATTTCCTCCTCCCTACAAAGCTGTGGAGAGAATGCAGAGAGTGAGTCTGATGTCTCATATCTGTTTGTTTATCATGAACAATTTTCTCTTTATTCCAGAGCTCAGCACTTAAAATAAGGAGGCCATGAGAAATCCACTTCTGATTCCCTAAAAAATTGTGGATGCTTCTCTAAAAACCCTTTTTGTAAATTTTGAAGGTTACTAGTAACAATAAATGATTAAAACATTAGGCAAAGATCTAAATATTTATTGAGCTACACATACAGAAGAAATGTGTAACACATGTTTAACTCAACATGCGTAAGGGGTATGCGTAAGATCTACGCAAGGGCGTAGGAGCGGGCTTGATATTGGGGGGGACACATTTGCCAATATGAACCCAAGCCCACCCAATAGTTTCCTAGAACATTTGTGGAAATTACTTTTAATTAAAAGTAAATTATTATTATAAGGTGATTTTACAACCTAAACATGTTACTCCACATTACAGCTACTGTTGTTAGAAAAATTATGCAAGCAATGTCTGAGTTATCACCTAATATTTAAAATAATATAACAGATTATTATTGTTATTATTATTATTATTATTATGTATTGGCATGTCAATTCTGTTGTATATTTACATTTTCTCCAGCACTTTTATTTTTTTCTACTGAGAGCTCTTCTTAAGATGGTGTCCTTTTATGTAAAAGAATGTAACTTTACGTTTCATAGAGACTTTTATAAACGTCAGGATATGTGGTCTTACTGTGAACTACAAATGAACAGAAGTCACGTTACAGCAGTGTTTCTCAACCCAGTTCTTATATATTCTACTGCATATTAAAACTGTTCTGCATATTCTAGAGCTTCCTCTGGTGGATATACATGATTAATTTAGGCTCCATAGGGGGCTAAAGGATTTTAACAGGTAAACTCAGTAAATGACTGTTTATTAGCTGATCAGGTGGAAAACACTAGTTTAGGGCAGTGATCGGGGTTAAGTAACTGCTTTAAACTACCAACTTAAAGTACTGTACGAAATTCTGGCGATCATCTACATCCAGCTTCTAGATAACTAGTTAGTTAAATCAATGTTCGTTCATTATAGCTCACAGTAAGTCCTGTAATCCTAAATGAATAAACAGTTTGAAAATTAAAGTGATTAGTTGATCAGGTAGAGGGAAACATTACATATATATTTTATTTTTTTCCTTTAACCCTGACTCCCAATCTAGCTAATTCCAAAGATAAGCTTACACAATAACAGCTGCAGTTTATTAATCACAGTGGGTTTAAACTGTGTGCTGATTCAGAGACGTGTATTTTTAACCAGCTATCAGAAACATATCATCACAGTTGAAGTGGTTAGCCTATCGTTACCTTTCTCTTAGAAAAATCTTCGTATATCCATATCTGTTTTAAAATCAGCTGAAGCTGCTGCGTCCCGATCCCGCTGCTAAATCTCACAGCGAGGGGGCGGGGCTTCCCCAACAGCAAACTGCCTCTGCTCCGCGCGCCGCAAAACCAGCAAGCTGATTGGCTGTTTCTACTGAGAGGCGTGACTTAATACCTGAACCGGCTCCGTGATTGGTCCGGTCTGTCTCCTCATTAATAGTACAGCTGACCTGAGCGAACTGATATCATTTTTGGGGGGGACAAATCCACCTGTTTCTAATATTGGGTGGGACATGTCCCACCCATCCCCCCCGGTTCCTACGCCTATGGATCTACGACCCTAATTTAACAATTTCTAGGCAAGCCATGAAGCATTGCACACAATGCAGGTTGATTTACGGCATGTCAGTGTGTCTTTGCTATTGTAATGACGGGAAAAGCTTGTCTAGCAAGGCTCGAAAAGCAAGAAAAGGCATGTAATTATTCTCTTAATTAATCATGTTTACTATGTTTTGTGTGAAAATTTTCATGAACAAATCAGTGTATCTCTTGCAATTTCCCTTTAAGAGCCAGTTGCACTCTAACTTTAGCAGATTGCTATTTCAGGGGCACAGCTACCCAGACGTGTTTAACACTTCTCACTCTGTTTATTGTTGATGTATGGACTGTATGCATGTTGGGGACACATCTGTGTTGACAATTCACTGCCAAGATAGCAATGGACGTCTGACTGATGATGTCTGTCTAGGTTGTTTTCAGTCAGTGGCCCACACAGTGGACCTGTGTTTTCCGCTGCCAAGATAGCAATATGCTAAAAATTTACCTGAACACACCTCACTTCTAGATCATCACAAGCACCTCTGCTATTTAAATGATGAAGGGCAGAAGGTATGAAAATATACTCTTTGGGAGGGTTGAAAGATAGCAATGAGCATTGTGAAAAGCCTTGCACAGGGTCAAAGACAGGGTCCCTAAAGGAGTTTTATTCTGGTGGCTTTAAGTAGAAAATAATATGTTGTTTTTTTTGCGTCCAACACTGTAATCCATCTCAGTGGTTTTCTTCACAATATCATCTCTCATGAAAGGAATTTGAATCACCATTTTACATAAATAGAAGATTTGTAATTACACACTGACATGTCACACATCTTGGAGCAGTAACTAGTATCTAGTATGTTACATGACTTTTACTATGTCCCTGGGATGTGATTGCTCTCCTGTATTTAATGTAGATGTGATTTTTGCCATCTTGTCTGTTCACATGGACAATTCTAGCCAGATGCCACCGGTCATGATCATTACCATTCATTACCTCGCTGTTGAGTTTGGGTGGTAATTCATAGTATTACTGCTGTAGATTGATAAACATTAAACTTCTGAAATTTGCAATCCATCTACCACCCTCTATCAGGAACTTGCCATGAACAAGCTGTCCAGTTTTCAACTTCACTAACAAGATAACATCTCAAAAATGATAAAGATCTGGACATTCCCAAGGCCCCAATGAGGTCACACTTAATGATCAATTTACATACTTGCAAAATTGTCTATCCCATGACTTGTGGCATGACTTATTTATATTGATGGCCTTTAGCTGACGCTCTTATTCAGAGTGATTTATTTTGGTTAGGTTATCTTAGGTTATTACTATTACAGTAATGTTAAGAGTCTTGCTCAGGGACTCTTATTGGTTATTAGTGTATAGCTGGACAGAGCATCATCTCTCAAAAGTGAAGCCACCACAGGTCGGGCGCCCCCTGCTGTTCGGCTGCAGAAAGCTGTGTAACCCCACCCATCCCCATAGGTTTCAATGGCAAAACAGAACAACTTTCAATCACGTTTGTTTTTTCAATATACTGTAATTCTACCTCCATTATTTAAATGCAGCAGCTAGTGTAACCTCTGCTTATATTGTCCAATTTTTATATCCCCACAGAATTCGTTTTTTAAAACGTTATTCAGCTCTATTGAGGTGTGGTTATTGTAAAAGGTGTGGTTATTGTAAAAGGGCTGGGTTACACCTAGCCGGGGTGGGACCAATGACTGTGAGAGCTCTGTGGAGGCAGCCCTCAGGGGCGTGGTTATTTAAATGAGTAGGCTGTCTCTCCACAGTCTTTCTCCCTCCTCTGGTCTCTACTGCGCAGACTCGGGTATCAGGATCGCCAACATGGAGGAAGATTTTGGCTCCATTTTCATTGAATGAATGGGAACGGAGACACGGCGTCCATCTTTTTTACTGTCCCTGGTGTAGCGCAGCATTGTCACTCAGACTGGGAATTGAACCCCAGTCTCACACATAACGTGGTGGTAGCTCACTAGCAAATAGTGGTGTTATCCACTGCGCCACACCAACCACAATTCTATTTAGAGCAGAATCAGATGGGCACTTGAGCACTGATCAAGCTAAGCTGAGCTGAAGTTAATCAGAATGTATTCCACTTGATACCAGGATGAAACTGCACCGGATTCAGATGTTACAGCAGAGCGCACAGCAGGTGTGATGGATACGACCTTTGGGACAGCGCAGTTAAGTCACTCTGCGGGCAGGAGAATTACTCCAGTTACCCATGAGCCGCTGCACGCCGAGAGACTGGTGCTTTAGAGCTTAGCTACGACAGCCGTCCTGGAACCTTCCGACAAGGGCCACTGCCAAGTTCAGATCTCTGTTTCTGGCATTTAGCTGGTGTGGTCTCAAAAATACAGCTTTGAAGGAGAAGTGGGTCTGATGTGAATTTCCCTGACCCAGATTCTGGAGGCTTGTGTTCGGGGCCATCTGTATCAAACATCTCAGCGTAAGAGTGTTTATCCTAGTGCCCCAGAATCTCTCTATTACGGTATGAAAGGCAACAAGCTTGGTCAGTTGCACTAATTTTTTTTTTAAGTCTTTGACAATGCTGTTCTGTGTCATTACAAAAAAAAAAACACCTGCAAAGCTCAAGGATGAACTCCTCAATACATATGAAGGTGGTTTCCGGTATCTGGTACCAAGATGTTTGCAGCAATGCATATCCAGACCTGCCATTTTGGAAAACTGCCATTCTGACCAAGTGACCTGCCAACACAACTCAATCAAAGTGGCTCAGATTCTTACACTTGCCCAACTTCAAAAGCTGACTGTTTGATTGCTGTCTAATATATACAGTATACAGTATACAGTTCACTCCTTTTTTTAATGTCTCGAGGAAGATTGGGCAATATTGCAAAAGTATTATATAATACCTGAGCACATTGTCATAATGTATTATACATAATACATAGTAAAATTATTTTTGTTTGATAAGCTGCAACAGATACAGCACACCAGCCAAACAGGAAAAAACACATACAATGGTGTTTGCAAACAGCGTACCAGGTCCAATAATGCTCTCCTGGACTGGCGCCATTGTCGGTATTCAAGCTGAAAATCTCCTGACAACAGGCCAGAGCTGTAGACAGCTGCACCACTTTGCAGTCGTATCTAAACCTCTTTTAAACGGAACAATGATTCGTTATCCATTGTTCTTTAAGTACAGATGATGCTCATAATAAGCTCAGGAAAGCGCATTGTTATGTAATTTTTTGTGAAAGTGATATCATATTTCATGCTACCCTCAGCCAGATGCAAGCAATGCGACGTAGGTGGTCCATGCACAGATTCTACTGAACCAGAAAACAAACATGAAAAAAAAAACATGTTTAAATGTGTCAGTTGGTTGCGCATGAATAAAATATGTAACATCAAAACTATTGTTTTCTTGTGGTTTAATTGTTTTGACAAGAATTATGGTAAAATAAAAGTGTTTGAATTTTAATCATGAATTTTAATCATGTAAATTCTGAACACCATTAATTTGTATACAGTATTCACTGTATTTTATAAATACCATATAATATATAATGTATAATGTAATATTTTACAGGAGAAGGGAGCAAAACTCAATTTCTATTAGTCCATTATTTATTAATGCATTTATTTATTTTGCCACAATACAATGAACAGAGTTCTTTAGATCAACATGCTTAAACAGAGCAGAAATGGAGATACAATGCTTTTGTCAGTGGAAGCAATTTACTAGACAATGTCAATTTTAATACATTTAAGAATTATGTAAACTATCAGTCAGTGCAGAAATAATTGATCCTGCTTTAACTATGTAGAAAGTATCAGTCAAAAGTCTGGACACACCTTCTCATTTAACTTTTTGTTGTTTTTTCCTATATTGCAAATTAATCAATAAAGGATAAAGTTAATTATATAGGATTATAGTTAATTAAGTCATCCAGACTATGAAGGAGCACATTAGGAATCATGTAGTAACTCAAAAATATTAAATAAATGTAAAATGTGAAGCATTTAGGTGCTTTCCTGGTGTGATCCTGATGAGAGCCAGTTTCATCATAACGTTTTTCATGGTCTTTGTGACTGCACTTGAGGATCCTTTCAAAGTTCTTAATTATTTCCACTGTATTGACCTTAATTTATTAAAGTATTTTTTATTTACCTAGTTACGTAGTTCTTATCATAATATGGATTAAAACATTAATTAAATATGTCTGTTCACTGTATACCTGTAACTCTACCTCTTCACTACTTTACAACTGATGCTCTCAAGCACTTTAAGATATTAAGAACCCTTAGCTAAGCACAACTATTGTGTTTATTTATATATATTTATTTTTATTTTGTATTTAGTCAGAGGCCCACCCGTGTTTTCCGCTGCCAAGATAGCAATATGCTAGAAGTTTACCTAAACACACCTCGCTTCCAGAACAACATGTCCATGTTTAACAATTTGTTTGTTAACTAAATAATTTAAAATAATAAAAAACACTTAATGTAAAATGTTTTTTGAATTTTTGACTGGTACTGTATATTGCTTGTAGTGTAGCTTGCAGTTTATTCTATTCCAGTAAATCTGTTTGATGTTAGATATCCCCATAGATCTATTAATATGCATTATGATGTGTTGTTTTATCTATAGTTTGGTTGGACTGTATAAATTAAAGGTCTGTTTAACCTTGTTTTAAAGTAAATGACTAAATGTGCTAAAGTTTCATCACTGGTGGAAAACCTTTTTAGTCTCGATTTAGTCTTAGACTAAAAAGCTCTTTTGATACATTTACTATAATATTTGATTATAGCTTGAGATCAAAATTTTCCAGCCTACTCTGAATAATACACAGCTAGGCTACATTCACATTCCCAGGATAAAATGACTTAAATCAGTTTAATGTAACACAGATCTGACTTCAAATTAGATAAAAAAAAAAACATTTCCAAATTATGTGATCCTACATTGGACATAGGGGTGGGCGATATGGCTCTAAAATAATATCACGATATTTCAGGGTATTTTTGCGATAACGATATACTTGGCGATATAGGAAAACTAAAATAATTAATTAATTTCAGGAATATAGTATAATAGTATAACAGTATAATCATAATGTGGCAAAATAAATAATATAGCATAAAATAATATAATGCAGCAAATAATATTGCAGAATATTTAGTGCATGCATATAAACTGCAAACTAAAACAATTATACAATAAATACACCTAAAGCTTCATAGTAAATAATAGACTACTTTTAAGACAGAACATCTCTATTACCACGATATGGATTTTTAATATCACAATATTTCTGAGTCACGATATATTGTATACGATATAATATTGCCCACCCCTAATTGGACATTTAGCCGATTTCTGGTTATGGCACATGAATATGAATGTGCATCTTCATTCCTTGCGTCTATTTTTTATTTTTTTGTATACAGTACATGTGCTTATTACTGTCGTCATCATCCAGCACCAGTGTTGTGCTGAATTCTGACTTCCTGAAAAAATCCAGTTCTCTTTTGTGTCAGTATGGCAGCAGGATGGGCAGATTATGCACACAGTTGCTCTTGTTTCTGTTTATAAATAACTATTAATATGAAGTGTTCCTTCACAACAAACAAAAGAACATCACTTAAGGAGAGTCGGATTCTGGCAGGGTGTCAGAACTTGGCACAACATGGCAGCACGGCAAAACAAAAGAAGAGGTGGCGTGTGTGAACGTATCAGAGAGAGATCCATTCATATAACAGAAAGACTTTAGATTTTATAGGGGTTGGTGTGTTTCTTTGTATTTGATAATTTGTTGACAAGGGGGGGGGGGGGGGGCACATTTGCTAAAATGAATCAAAGCCCACCCTATAGAGACTTAGAACAACATTTGCAAAAGTACAGTTTATCACAAAAAAACTAAATAATTTTTTTCTGTACTTCTGTTTATTATAAGTTAAATCCAACCAACTTTACAACCTAAACATTTTACTCCACAAATATATTTACTGTTGTTACGAAACATTATTCGTGCAATGTCCGAATTATATACATATACAAAACTGATCAGTTATCACCTAATATTTAAAATAATATAACAACAGATTTGGTTATTATTATTATTATTATTATTATTATTATTATTATTATTATTACATAACACAAAAAAAAAAAACTCGTAGCAATGGGTCCTGTGTTTTTAAAATTTTCCCCTTTGAGCACTTCTTACGATGTTGTCTTTTTTTTAAAGAATGTAACTTTTTGGCAGCAGTTAATATAACCGTTAGATAACCCAAACCCTCCCAGTTAGCAGAACAAGACATTACCCAAAAGTCTTTTTAATTTAAGTATATTATTATTGTTGCGACTCATTGTTCTTATCACTGACCTCGCATGTGAAGCCAGTGTTGTGCCCAATTCAGCACCCCGCCAGGAAAAGCACCCCCTCTCGGGAGCGCTCTCCCACATCTTCTTGGCTTTAACTTTGCTTAGAAATGGAAATACCCAATATACTGTAGCAAATCTGTTTCAACGTCCAGCCTAATGCTACAATACTGTTCTAAGCTACACTGACTCGTAAGAAATAAGAAAAAAAGATACGTGCCCTGCAACCTCTCCCGAGAGAGGGTGCTTTTCCTGGCAGGGGTGCGGAATTCGACATCATAGTAGTGCCTAAATCTGCACCCCCGCCATGAAAAGCACCCCCTCTTGGCAGCGCATATGCACTGTCTTCCAGAAAAAAAAACAATTGCTTTAGCTAACTTTAATTAGAAACGCACTCCCAAAAGAGGTGCTTTTCATGGTGGGGGTGCAGATTTCGGCACGCTTTCAAAATAAAAGTTTATTTTAAAAACAATTTCCGCTTTTTTTGCTGTACCATTTTTTGGGGAGGGAACAAATCCACCTATTTTTGATATTTTTGATATTTTTATTTCTGATTTTTTCACTGAAGCTTTTAAAAATGTTTTTGTATTGCACTAAAGAGGGCTGGACTATAACAGAAAGCTTTTTTTCTCTTTTCTTCGAGTTCAGAAAGGCTATTCTTCCCACCTCTGGCTCAGGATGTTCTAAACTGGAACAGGAGCATCCTCCTGTAGATCATGCTGTCTGGAGCAAGATGCTGACTCACCTGTGAGGTCATCTGTTGGCCAGGATCCTAACTCACAGGCTCGGCAGGTGTACTCATCAAAAACATACTCGTTATCTTTACAAGGAGTACAGGTCCAGCAGCAGCTCACCTCACCCTTCCGGATCACCTTGGATGAAGAGAGAGGGACCCAATCATTACCCACTATAATTAAACTGGTATTTTTCACTACAGTTAATGTTGTGTGTGACCAAATTACAGGATTTGTAGATTTTTCTTTGAACTGCAAAGTCTAAACTGCTAACCTGCTAGCCTAACAGGGCTATTGAAGAAATGGCTTCCAAAGTCTTTCAAAAGTCTTTTAAAATGGGCCAGACAAGATTGTAGCATCATAAAGTAGCTCTTTAAAATTGTACAGCCAATCACAATAAGCGCTCTTGCAACACAACTTTTTACATTACATTACATTACATTTGGCAGACGCTTTTGTCCGACTTGCACTTGACTTGACAATAGTCAAGTAAAAAAGTAATAGAAGTTAAAGGTAAAACATTTTTAGACAGGGCCTAAAGGAGGTCGAAAGGAAATAATAGGATAGAGGAGTGAAGGAGAGGAAGAAGGAGATGAGGTTAGAAGTAGTTAGTGTGTTAGAGGTGTTAGGAGAGTAAGCGCTCTTTGAAGAGCTCAGTCTTCAGGAGTTTATTAAAGATAGTGAGAGATTCTCCTGATCTGGTAGTAGAAGGTAGTTAGTTAGAGGTGTTAGGAGAGTAAGAGCTCTTTGAAGAGCTCTGTCTTCAGGAGTTTATTAAAGATAGTGAGAGATTCTCCTGATCTGGTAGTAGAAGGTAGTTAGTTAGAGGTGTTAGGAGAGTAAGAGCTCTTTGAAGAGCTCTGTCTTCAGGAGTTTATTAAAGATAGTGAGAGATTCTCCTGATCTGGTAGTAGAAGGTAGTTAGTTAGAGGTGTTAGGAGAGTAAGTGCTCTTTGAAGAGCTCTGTCTTCAGGAGTCTATTAAAGATAGTGAGAGATTCTCCTGATCTGGTAGTAGAAGGTAGTTAGTTAGAGGTGTTAGGAGAGTAAGAGCTCTTTGAAGAGCTCTGTCTTCAGGAGTTTATTAAAGATAGTGAGAGATTCTCCTGATCTGGTAGTGGAAGGTAGTTTGTTCCACCATTGGGGATCTCTGTATGAGAACAGTGTGGATTGCTTTGTGTGAATGTTTGGCATTCACACGTGCAGAAATAGTTTTAATTGATCTGAGGCTGCTAAAAGATGTGGGACAACATAGTAATTTCCTCTTGTCACTAATAAGAGTGATAAATCAATGATAAGTAAGCTTACAAACAAAGCAAAATGTTTCCAACTCTCCAAACACTGTTTTGACCTGCTCTTTTAAATGAAAAAGAAACATTTGTTTTTGTGGAAATGTCCTTTTTCGTACTGGCCCATTGTAACTAAACAACTGGCCTGTTTTAGCTGAGTTGTGTTGTGTTGATTGTTGCTGTAGCTCATGATTCCAATCATAATTTTCACATATTTGTTCACAAAAAAAAATTATATTATAGACCCAAATGAATTCATAAAAACATCAGTTGGACCTACTAAATAACAGCAAGCATATACAATGGCTACAACAGTCCAATTTCCAAAAACTGGAAAAAGGTTGTCTGCCTGACTCAAAAGCTCCCAGACTCAAAGCTCACTCGGGTTGCCAGATTAGGAACAATTGCAAGAGAAGTTCAAGAACTTTTACAATAGCCAGCAATGATTCACACTCTGTAACTTGATCAGCTGCTGTACTGTACTGTATGTTTATGCTTGCACTAGTTTTGCATTTTGAGTTTTTCCATTAGCGCTGTTACTGTTCTAACGAGTTAAATAAACTGATCAATCTAAAATCTGAAATTGTTGCACGAATTAATCATGTTAGTGATCAGGTTAGTCAACAACTTCCTTCTGTAATTCACACCTGGTGATGTATTAGCTATTTTATTTCGCGATTTCAAAAATCGCTAGGATTAGAATTAGTCTATAAATATGTATATATGTATGTAATAAATATGTATATATGTATGTAATAAATATGTATATATGTATGAAATAAATATGTATATATGTATGTAATAAATATGTATATATGTATGTAATACATATGTATATATGTGTGTATTAAATCTATAACTTTCTATCTCTCCACATGGCTTCCAATTCCACTGCTGCCATTGTATGTTATGTGCAAAACTGATCAATGTTTACCAATTAATTGTTTGCTAAACAATATATATTTTTTCTGTTTTTTTTGTTTTTTTTTTACAATATGCTAATATATCTGTCTTTTTTTTAATATTAAAATTACTTTTTCAGTTTAAGTTCATTTGTTTTCTCTAAAAGTTCTGGCCGTTTACTTCAGTGCTTAAACTTAGAATGTTTCCTTGATATCTGACAACACATCCTGATCATTTTATAAGTTGGTACAAAATAAAATATAATACTTATTGGTTATTTAAATAATATATAAAGTAAGAAACCTTTTCCCATTTCTGTGGCCTTTTCATAGACCTGTATTATTAAAGTTCAAATAATAAATAACATTATTTAATAAAGCTTATTTAAAATGCTTGAGGAGATTTACAGTAATAATCTCACCTTAATCTGGGCTTTCTCGCAGGGTTCACTGCAGACGGAGCGAATGATCGCACTGTTGTTGGCCCAAATCTCCTCATCGTTCATCTTCAGTCCACTGTTATCCCAGCTGCCCACATGGATGTAGCTATAGTCTTCCTCACTCATCTGCTTAAAGTTCATGATCTCGTACCTACAAGCACACACAAGACCACACACGAGAAGAACAGCTTGTGAAAAAAACTCCACAAAAAACAGTATTTTTTAACGTTTTGTGTAACAAGCCTTAGACTAAATCATTTTGGACCATTTTCATTTTAGTTCAAACATTCATAACAAAATGTACACACAATGCTTTTATTACTTTATAGAAGAAGAAAAAGCTTCTTAACTTGGCTCAATGACTGTTGATATAAAAAGAACATATGCTGGGTTCCATTTAGCTCAGAAGTCAGCTGTTGGATCTGAAAATTATGCCACACCTGAGCTGACTGTGTTCCAATACAATATTGATCAGATAATTGTACAGATAACTGTATTAAAAAAAATCATTTAATTTTTCTTTGCATATATTTTTTGCTATATTTTTTAAGTCATCCAAACTATGAAGAAAAACATATGAAATTATTTACTAATAATTATTTACTCTGTTCTGTTTGTAACTTAAGTTCGGTTTGATTGAGAAGGTGTGAAAACAGTAATCTCATTCAGGTGCGGATCAAGAGAACCGGGCCCAAACAAACTCTGGAGTGGTTCGCTTGTGGTGAGAATGTAATCCGGTCTCGATCCGACCCAGCTATCAAATATAGTGCATTTATTGGAGCTAAACTGCTGATAAGGCGCAGTTTAAACTGATATATTAGCCAGATAACGCTGGCTAATATAACCACAGCTTTGAACAAATATATTAATCAATACATCACTATTCTAATCCATATCATGGCAAGAACTAATCAACTAAGTAAAGAAAAATACTTTAGATAAAAAAGGTTTAAGAACTTTAAAAAAGTATCCTCAACTGCAGTCGCAAAGACCATAAAAACATTATGATGGAACTGGCTCTCATCAGGACTGACACAGGAAAAGAAGACCAGCAGGTAAGACCTGCTGAATTAGAAGGAAAACATGGCGACACCCCTGTTCCTTACTGGTGTTGCCTAATGTGCCTTATCATCCAGTGCACCTTATGTATGAAAATAGAGTAGAAAATAGACATTAATTGATAGTGCATTTATAATCCAGTGCGCCTTATAGTGCGAAAAATACGGTATTTCCTCTATAGTCATCGTACAGACCGTACAGTCATAACTGAATATATATATAAAGACATCTCACTGTTATTGACTCAGTCCTAAATATGAACTCTTGTTCTGTAGCTACCGCTCTCTGTGTAAGCATGAGTGAACTCCTTTAAGTCGTACCTCCCAGGGGAGTCCCCGTTCTCATCAAACAGCACCACTTCTCCCGATACTCCAGTGAAATTGGTCCTCATGAGGAACTCCAGGAGCTTGCGGCCATCGATGGGTCTCATGGCCTCACACAGGCCCTTGTAGCCTGGACACAGTGTTTTCTGCATGGCATGGAGACCATAGGCCATGCTGTAGATGGCGTTGATGACGAAGCCCATCTTAGTATCCTGAGCGTAGTGATGCCCGAGAGATTCTTTTTCTGGAGAAGGAAAGGGAAGCAGGTGCTATTATTACAGATCATTTGGACATTTTAATGAAACTTTCCAATCATGGACTAAGCCTAAAACTATAGATAATAAAATAATAAAAAATATAGAACATTTGCCATAGTAGATCACCACTGGCATTTTAATTAAATTAAATTATTTTCAAAACTTCTGCATAAATATGACCTAAAACATCAGATTTTCACAGTCCTAAAAGCAGATAAAGAGAACCTAGTAAAAGCTGATGGCTGCAAGTTTTGGGATGTAGAGCCCTCTCTGGTGAGAATGGGTAACTGCACCGAACATGCAGAAGAATCATTTTAAACTGGGCGGGTGTGATGCGGTCTCCTTTCAGAGCAGATGAATCTGATTCCAGGTTATGTAAAGTCAGAGACAGAAAGAAAGCTCAGTCAGAAACTTCACCTTAACTTCATTAATTACATTTTGCTTTTACTGCTACTAAATTAACTGCTCGTTCAGGTTGAGACCTTCAGTTGCTTAGAAGTTACCCTGGGGTCCTTTGTGACCTCGCTGACTATTATACGCCTTGCTCTTGAAGTGATTTTTGTTGGTCCACCACTCCTGGGGAGGGTAAAAATGATTCTGAATTTTCTCTATTTGTACACAGTCTATCTCACTGTGGATTAGTGGAGTCTTTTTAGAGATGGTTTTGTAACCTTTTCCAGCCTGATGAGCATCAACAAATCTTTCTGAGGTCCTAGGAAATCTTCTTTGTTTGTGCCATGATACAGTTTCACAAATGTGTGTTGTGAAGAGCAGACTTTGATAAATCTGTCAGACCTGCATGCACTGCACCTTTAAGATCAGCCTCTCCGGAGTACTAATAGCTGACTCCGCCCTCCCACACACCTGTGGGACATCAGCTATTAAATGGACTATTTATACCGGGACTCTTGATTACTCTAGTCACAAAATATTGCCACTCCTGTGCCTTATTGAGCATTATATACCGCATTTTGTTGTTTCTGGTCATTTGATCCATAGCTTGTTTTCGACTACAATTTTGCCTGGTGCTTTTGGATAATAAACCTGCTCGCATTTGCATCCAAACTACACTATATATAGTGTTTACTGAACCCTGATTCTCATCTTATTAACTGAAATCACCTGACTCTAATTTCACCTTCAAACTAACTGCTGCTCCTAGAGATTCACAAAAATGTAATACTGGATCAGTTTCCTTAATAAATGAATGGCCGAGTACAATATTCTTGTCTCTTTTTTATATATTGTACTTAAATATTGTACTTTCTAATGATGATGGATCTGATTATGTTTTAGGTCATATTTATGCATAAATATAGAGACTTCTAAAGGGTTCACAAACTGAAGTTGCAGTTTGATTTTGAAAGACTCTATGTGGGGTAGGCTCTACTCACTGGTGCAGGTGCGGTTGTATTTGGTGTTCTCCTGGGGGTGTCCTTTGAGCCGACACTGGAAGCGATGTTGCCAAAACTCAACAAACCAGGGGTTCCGCTGATTTGTGTCTGGCTGCAGTTTCAGGTAGTAGTCATCGAACCAAGTGACGTAAGCAGACTGTAGTTTGATGGTGATGCCACCTTCTGCCTCTCTCTGATAGCCATCTGTTACATCATAGCGATCAGCCCAGCCATCACTGTGGAAAGGATGATACATTTCAAACGATTTTCTCTTGCACAGATAAATAAGAATAGTTTAATATGTGGGACTGCCATACCATAAGAATGGTTGTCTTTTCAATTAAATTAAAATCCAGTATAAACAAAACAGAGAAACATGACAATTCCACCAGTCTTAAAATTATATGAGCCCAACCAATTACAGAAAGTCCTTTTTTTTTGTTTTTTAAATATGGTGTTGTTAATACTGGAGAGCAGCACATCACCTCCAGACTGCTAGTTATAGGAATATGGGTTGCAAAACAAACCAGGATTTGTGACTGTTACCTTGTGGTGCTTTTACACTTACAGTAATTATTTGCTTTGGACCTTCAGACCTTCAGTCAAATCACAATTCACCAAAACCATGCTTCAGTTTCTTTGCCAATATAAAGTACAGAAATACAGAATGTTGAGGAAGTCTATTAACAAACATTATTCAATAAAAGATGACACTGAAATCTGACTCCTTTTGGCATGCATGCTTACAATTACAATTCATGTTACCATACCTGTAGTCTAACCTTTAATGCATGGTGAGGCCTATAGAGCCCTAACTTATGCACTGTGGAAGACATGTCGCGATGCTCATTTCTAATTTCTACCCTGTCAACAGCCTATTTTCGCACCTTGCACGCGCACTGTTAAAATAGCATCGTACTGATGTGCATGGTGGTGTTTAGGTACATTTCTGGCTTGTTGCTGTTTTGGCAGCGGAAAATACAGGTGCGCCACTGACTGAACTTAACCCAGACAACAGCCAATCCTCAGAGTCCATTCATATATGCGTGCGCCCAGTGACATACACTCCTGCTCGTTACACACACACACGGGCGCTCTCTGCAACATGCAAACCCCGACTTTTACCTCAACAATAAACAGAATGAAGAATAAAATAACACTTATGTTCCCTTAAATGACTGATTTGAAATGAGAATTAGATCATGCCTTTTGCGCATTTTGAGCTGCGCAAGGTATATTTTTTCTGCCCTCATAATACCAAAGACACACCAACACACGTCCTAAATTTAGCTGTGCGGTGCACAATTGACGTCTCGCCTATAGATCTCTAAAAGCTAGTGCTAGCCAATGCAATCTTCAAAATTAAACCAGTCTGACTCGGCTGGATGCATAACTGGAGATGAAAACACGACAGAAAGCCAAGAAAACTCAAGAAAGCTAAACCTGGGTCAGCAAATTATCTCAAGCCTCTTCAGCTTCCGAACATCACATAGACCTGAGTGAACACAATGTGTGGACAGCAGCTATATCCAATGGCCTTGCCTGAGTGTACCTGCACTATTAGTATTTCCACTGCCCCTGACTTCACTCAGCATTGCTATCATGGATTTAGCTTTGAAACCTGTTCACCAGAGCCTTTCACTTCTTAAAACTAGTAAATAAATATATGAGCTACATCTTAAGGCTCATTTTCTGCCACAAAGTTCCATGCTTGCTTAAAGACAGTCTCTTATTGCTGTGATTAAAGACATTTCTGACACTGTATCCTTGTTTTTCTCTGGGCTTCTGGTTATCTTGAAAAGGTCTGAATACAAGCACACCCCTCCCCCAACGCACACATACACGTTATTTAGCGCTCAATCTGTTCGAACACTTCCTAACCTTGCAGTGCTGCCGTTACACAACTCAGCGTGTGGGAGGCCTTTGTATCGTTTGTGTTCCCTCTGTAGGGAAGGAGAGGCTTTCATAACTAGTCCTTGGAGCCAAAAGCGATGGGAGAGAAAGCGGCGAGGGCAGTGTTAGCGGAGTTTGAATCACTGCGGCACAGAGAAAAAGCCCACACGCTGACCCCGCCGGGTCGGCCTCCTTCATAACTTCCCACTGCTACTGATGCTGTTATAAAAAGACCCTGCTCAGGAGCCAAGCCTCTCCAGCGCGTTTAGCCAAGTCCCACAGATTAAAGGGGAAAAAAGAAGAAGCAAACGTTGTACAGCTGCTCTGGGACCTTTCATTTCGTATCTGGCTTTTTGAAATCTTTCAGTCGCACAGTCGGATTCCAAACGGTAATAAAGGCCCTCTGCCTTCAGCTCCTGGACTTGCTGAGCACACATTTATTAGACAAGCATGTGTTTCTGAATGATTTATACCATATTCAGTAGTATTCACACCAATAAAGAATACGTGATTCGACTATATACAGGGCCTTAATGTCCTCTGATTTGTTTTGTTTGTTTTGAATAGCTCCTATCAGCATCCACTACAAAGACAGTTCAGTATGTGGAACAACCATACCATAAACACTGTTGTATCTTCAATTCAATTAAACGGAAACAGGATACTCCACCAATCTATACTTGTTGAATTTACTCCCCTAAAATTGATACGAATCCAGAGATACTTTGTGTAAATATGGTGTTGTTGATACTGGAGAGCAGCACATCACCTCCAGCCTCCTCTTCTAGTTATAGGAATATAGGTTGCAACACAAAGAGAAGAGCTCAAGCTTGTGGTGCTTTTACATCTACAGTTTAGATGTAAGAATCTGTATGTAAGCTACACTAAAGGCGGTCTAACAAAATTTTACAGTGTGTGACCTTTTTTTTGGTGGTGAGGTCATCCCACACAGCATCTCAATTTGGGATGAGGTTTTGATGATGGCGTGCTGTGCCTTTTTTCTCCACACATAGCGTTTTGTGTTCCTTCCAAACACCTCAATTTTGGTTTCATCTGTCCACAGTATATTTAGCCAGTAGTGCTTATAGAACATCCAGGTGCTCTTTTGCAAACTTCAAATGTGCAGCAATATTTTTTATGGAAGCAGTGGCTTCCTTCGTGATGTCCTTCCATGAACTCCATTCTTGTTTAATGTTTGACTTTTTAACCAAAATTCTTAGTCTTTAGCTGACACTCTAGGATTCTTCCTCACCTCATTGATCATTCTGTGCTGTGCTCTTGCAGTCATCTTTACAGGACTTTACCACACCTAGGGAGAGTAGCAACAGTGCTGAACTTTTTTCATTTGTAGAGCGTACGTTTTACCGTAAACACATGGACATCATCAAGGCTTTTAGAGATACTTCTGTAATCCTTTCCAGCTTCATGCAAGTCAACAATTGTTGAACGTAGGTCTTCTGAGAGCTTGATCTTTTGTGCGAGGCATGTTTCACATGAAGCGATGCTTCTTAAGAACAGCAAACTCAAATCTGGTGTGTTTTTTTTTATAGGGCAG